>NC_056727.1:606732218-606819359 GCF_019279795.1 Protopterus annectens | reverse complement strand
GTAGACACTCTACTGTCTTCCATGGACCGTGTTAGCCTTAGGTGTGATTCAGCATGCTCTCATGAATATGCAGAGCATGCTGACATCACTCCGTTTAACTGCAGTCTCTGTGTAAGACTTGTAACTCTTACACGGAGGCTTCGTGAATCCTGCCAATAGACTTCATATGTGGAGAATCCTAATTTTGTATAATGTTTTGAATGGTCCATGGTAGTGCAGACTCACAACATTCCACAACTTAGTTTCAGCCATAATACCTCTCAACCTGTTAATGCAAAAAATCTTGACAAAGCTTGACAAATTGGAGGTACAAATAGGAACATATTTTAAAAGTTGCTCTTATAAACGTAGAAAGTTGCTAGAGTAACATGATTTGTTTTAATATACATTTTCTAAAAGATTTGAAGTCTGAAACTCAAATATATGTCATTATTTAGTGACTTTAATCCTGAGATCATCCCAGTGATTTGCCAGGAAAAAAGAAGAACAGGCCAAATATATGAGCCAAAAATCCAGACATTCTGCAAAAACCTGTACATTGAGAGGTGTAATGCATGACAGAGTTTTGCTACAGCTCACATAAAGGTGGTGTTATGCTGTGATTTTGTGTTGTTTGCTAGCAATGTCAGTGCCACCCGTATGTTTGAACTGGTACTGCAGGCAGGCTAGATGTCTGTTTACAATGTCATCTATGCAGATATTAAATAAGAGATATTTTGGAACTAAATCTTGCTGTAAAGCTGGAGAGATATCTGGTTTTGGGTAAAATTGGTTGTTATTTGGCAGCCTTGGCAGTTGTCAGATTAAATTAGCAAGCATGCTTATCAACCTCTTCAAGAAATCTGGACAAAGCCATAAATAAAAGTGGGACAAAGGCCTAAAAATAGGGTCATTGTTTAAATATTGCTCTTACACACTGAGACAGTTGATAAAATAATTAGTTTTGTATTAGCATATATATTCTGAAAGGTATGAAGTCTAAAACTCAAATGTCTGTCATTATTTTCTAACTTCAGCCTTTAATGATTTCCCACTAATTTGCCAGAAAAGCACAATTTTATGAAAAGCAGGCCAAAAATATGAGGAAAAAATCTGGACATTCTGTGAAAATCTCTACAGCTGAGAGGTATGCAATGGGTAATGGAATTATTAATTTAAAATGTTATTGAATCTCATTACCTTTACCTGACATACACAGCAGATATTTAATCTATGGTGTTTGTGTAATACCAGATACTCTCCTTCCAGGTTTGATATCACGGGGGTGGAATTGGAATTTAACACTGGGATGGCTGAGGAGTTTTGCAATTCTACCCATTCCTTTTATAATCCAGGAGTCTGAATGTTGCAACTGCCCTGATAAATTTTGTTTTACTCCTTTAAGTACTTGAACATATCTTATAGCTATCTTTATGTCCCACTGTTTCTACATACTTCTTATAGTAAGACTGCTTCATTTTTCCTCTGTTATGGGTTTCCATTGTGTTTGTATAGACAAAACCTCCAGAATTATATGCAATACACTATATAGGGTTTCACAAAATGTCTGCATTGAGGAAGAATAAGTTTCTGTTTCCTGTTAATGTGTCCCTCTGGTTACACCGGCCTTTGCCCTGATCTCCTTACTGACTCTTTATTATCACTGTCCTCCTCAGATAATCTTATAAAGCTACAGATATCTCTGCAGTTTAGATTTTTGTCAGTATATCAGTCCCTAGTCACATAGCCATCATCTTGAGTTTTGATGTTGGTGTATGTTTAGGTGCATTTTTTGTGGTTGTTATTTGAAGATGACATATATCTGCATTTCTGCCAGCCTTGCCATGTCCTATTTTATCTGTTATATTCCAGCATGTATGTAAACTTTGTTGCAAATTTTTGTCATTCGTAAAGAGACAAGATTTTATTTTTAGTCTGTCTGCGTGTCACCTATGCAGATATTAAATAGGAGATGTCTTGGAACTAAAGCCTGTGGTAACCCATGTGAGACTCCTCTTTCTTGACCATTTTCTTTCTTTTTCAGTGAATTTTATACCTTACTTTGAAATATTTTTAATCTAGTCTGCCAAACAATAACATACTCAAGGAAAGCTAACATGACTGTTATTAATCTCTTGTGTGGGAGTCTGTCAAGTATCATAGTAAAATCTAAGAAGGCCATTCCCCAGCCTTTTCTTGTTAAGTAGTTTGGGTCACAGACAAATAAATCCATTATAAAGAAAAAAGCAACTAAAAAACAACAAATGACAACATTTTAATCAGCAAGCACTTTCATCTCAAAAGACACTTCATGAGACTAATGAAGTATCTCTGTCTTGAGATGCAAGTTCTTACTGATTAAAATGTTTTCATTTGTTGTTTTTAGTTGTTTTTTTTCTTTATTTGCATATTAACCAAGCATTTGCCTTTTAAAGTCTTTTGCTATCAAACAAATCCATTATATTTACCTCATACTGATGCCCTTCTGTCATATCCTGTTACACTGAACCTTGTGTCCTACTTTTTTTTTGCTTTACGCAGTGTTTTCTGTTCATACTATGAAAAACTGAAAGGCTGCCAGCCCAGCTAGATAGAATTTTGTAGATAATTCTATGTCTTTGTAAATCTTAATAAAATCCACAGGCTGTCTCACAAATGTAAAGAAAACTGGATGAAACGTTGAACTTCAAAAATGTAACCACAGTGCACTCTGCTGGGAGAAAGCTGATAAAGTAAAGCATTTTATGACTGATCTCAAAGCTTGGAGACAGAATTTCTGGACTAAGGAATTCCTTCTATTGTTTTGAGACCAGAGTTAATTGCTAGATTTTTACATGCATAATGTATTTTATTGCTGTGGGTTCCTGGCAGCTACAAAATCAAAGATATGTTAAACTCTGAGTTTCTGTTAGCCTAGGAGCCAGAGAAGAATAATGTAATCTAAAATGAGTCAGCAGTGATGTATTATCAATTTAAGAAATCTGAGAGAGAAAGACAGAGCATTTTTGGATTTTGTCTGAAGAACATCGAGTCACCAGCACTTGCTTGCACTATATGTAAGTAGGATCTTAAACTTTAATGTCTCTCTTAGAAATAGATAGAAAATAGTAAGTTTAATTTAGTTGTTTTCTATATTTATGTCAGACTATTCTACAGTATTATTTTAAGAATTTTCCCGTGATCTCTGAACTCTCGAATAGCACTGTGTTGAATTGAGATTTGTTTTGCATTTTTATTATTTATTATTAAATATTTTTAAACCTTTCAACTGTGGCTGTTTTGTGTAGAGATAATTTAAGGTCTAGAGTACATTGCATGTATATAGTGATACTGTACAAAACCACTCCAATAAGCCTTAAATGTTCTTTTCACACTTACTAACTGGATAATAATATTGAACTCCAGAAACTGGACTGCAGAAAGGAAGGCACCAAACACAAAACATAAAAATGCAGGTTTAATGCAAAATTAAGTGCTTTTCATCACAGTAAATACTGTAACTTCTTCAGATGAGTAAAACACTGGGCGCGTGCCCTTACATAGTCAATAAAACAGTTAATTGGTTAAATAGTTAACCAGTATAATTAATCAAAGAGTTCTCTTAGCAACTAAGCAGAAAAAAAACAGTGCTCATAATAACCAAGTATTCTGAACACTTCAGAAGAACATCAAATATATACACAGGCACCCACATGTAAAGCTCAACTCCTAAACCTACTAAAGAAACAGTAGTTCGTTTTTCTTATATACCATGAAATACCTACAAAAATGGTTGTACTTTGCAACTACAAATTATCTAAAGTACTGATAATAAAATGATACAAACTAACTTCATACATTTCTAATATAGTTTAAAGTCTTGTATGAAATTAATTTAAACTTTTCATAAAATCTATACATAAAAAACCTATCTGGTAAGGCTTTTTAATTTCAAAATGCATACAATAGAGCATCTTTCAATTAAACCTGGATGATGGCCTGCATTAGTATTCAACTGCCATATTAATTCTAAACATACTAAGTCCAAGGAAACTGGACCCCCCACATTATTGGGTACAATTTGATCAATTGCCCTGAACAAAAACCTGCGTTCCTTATGTTCACGGGTATGTTTAGCTAGGGCATTGTCTTTGCTCAGTTTGTCGATGTGATATAAATGCTCATATATTCTTTCCTGCAATTTCCTATCTGTTTTCCCTGTATAGAATGCGGGACACATTTGGCATTGAGCTAGATATATATAGATACATACATACCGCATTTATACATCCCACATCTACTAACAAGTGTTTTGGTGTTTCTTTCGACTGGGTCCAAGATAAGGTACACTATTAATTCTTGGATGACATCTTCATGGTGGTAAGGGGTGATGATGATACAGCCAATGCAATTGTCAGCTACTTTAATGAAACAACTGACTTTTTGCACTTTACATCACAATTTGGTGCAAATCCTATATTATATTTGGATGTCTTGATTTGTAAGGACACAACCAGTGAATGCTATAATGCACGTATATATAGGAAATAAACCTATTCTAATAGTTTCTTGCACTTTTCCAGCTGCCACCCCTTCCACCAGAAGAAGTCAATAGTACAAGGACAGTTGGTTAGGGCAGTGAGGATGACCTCCTTAGATAGAGATTTATATTTGGAATGTAATAATCTGAAGGAGATGTTTATTAGGAGGGCTATCCTATACCAATGCTGAACCTTCTTATTAAAGAGGTGACCCAGAAACATAGTGGTGGAGTGTACAAACCTATTCTAGGTCAAAGTCGGGATGATATACCCACTGACATTACAGAAATACACACTGAAGGGACTAATACTGATAGTAATGTACTACAGAATTTAAATAATTTCATCATTTCATTCAGTGTGGATGCTCTTGACTTATGTGGAATCATTAGGAAGAACTGGGACCTATTACGGTCAGACACCTTTATAAGTAAGAAGGTGGCTCACACACCTAGAATTACCTTCAAAAGAGGAGCTGATCTAAAAAAAAAAAAAAAAAAAAAAAAAAAACTTAGTTGAAAGAAACCCAAAAATACTTGTTAGAAGATGTGGGATGTATAAATGCGGTATGTGTAGGTAATGTAGAAATATTGATGTGGGACAGAAGTTTAAGATCAAAGGCACACAATATACCACTAGATTTAGATTAAACTGCCACTCTAAAGGGGTCATATATCTAGCTCAATGCTAAATGTGTCCCACATTCTGTATAAGGAAAACAGACAGGAAATTGCAGGAAAGAATATACGAGCATTTATATCACATTGGCAAACTGAGCGAAGACAATGCCCTAGCTATAGATACCATGAACATAAGGAACACAGGCTTTTGTTCTGGGCAATTGATCAAATTGTATCCGACAATGTGGGAGGTCCAGTTTGCACATATATATATATATATATATATATATATATATATATATATATATATATATATGCACATACACATACACACACACACACACACACACACACAAACACATATGTATATATCTATAGAGAGAAAGAGAAGCAATTCTAATACATATTTATAGAGAAAGAAAACCTATTGTTAATGAATTTACCTTCATTTGTTTTTCTCTGCAACCACCAAGATATGCAACTACTTGTTGATGGAGTGTTTATGCAGCATATTTTTCATGGGCAGCTGTGGACAGCAAGCCGCATTCTGTGCTAGGAGTGCAACATAACTATGGACTACATACATGTGTTAAGGGAAATTGTACTTTACTGTGTGTGTATTTGTTATCCTCCCAATGTGCACCCCCATCACTGGTGTTAGTGGTGAGGATTGAGGTTCTTTGATTACTGGGCCAGTGCACGGGTGTCACATATTAATTGTTTGGCAGTGGTGGGATATACACATCAGATATTAATAGGTTCATAGGTAGGTACTAGGCTATCAGCCCTGGGGCCTATACAAGCCCAGCCAAAAAGGTACCCTAGCTTTTGCCACTCAAGAAAATTATTTTCCTGCATTGTTTGATAGTGGTGAGTTTACCACATCACATACTATTTGGCTTGTAGTGGTGTGGATAGTGAATTCCTGTAGCTTGTGTACAGTGATCACTGAAGGTGTTTTTGTACTCTAAATCAGCCATACAGTGAACATTCAAAGTTCAGATCGCAATTGTTTTATTTGTTTTGTTAGCTTAGTTAGTCAGGGAGAGCAGACAAGCATGTCAGCAGAGGAGTATGGCAAGCTGACAAGGAGCCAGTTGGCTGTGATGTGCCGGGCTAAGGCAGACATGAGTGCTGCTTTGATCACAGCTGCATCAGAAAACAGCAATCAGGACGATGATCAGACTGGCCGTGAAGATGTACAACACTCAGAGAATGGACAGCTCAACCTTTCTGCAGAGGACTTAAAAATCCATCTGGAACTAAAGAGACTTGAGTTGGAGGCCAAGCATTTGGAAATAGAAGCAGCAGAGAGACTGGGGCATCTAGAGAGTGAGGAAAATGAGAAACTGCTATGCCTGGAAGCTAAGGAGAAGGAGAGGCAGAGGCAAAAAGAAAAGAAGATGCTGACTCTTCGCCAGAGTCATGGAGGTAATGGGGAAGGGAATAACTGGACCCCAGAAGTAACAAAGGTCAGTAAATGTCTTCCACAGTTTACAGAGGAGAGTAATTTTGATAGTTTCATTCATATGTTTGAGAGGGTATGTAAATAGTATGATGTTGACCAAAGGCTCTGTGTACCGTTCCTGACCCCTTGCTCCATGGTAAACCTGTAACTGTGCTGTCTAAATTATCTAATCGTGAATTTTTTGATTATACTGCTGTTAAGAATTGTTTGTTAGAATTTTTAAGCTAACACCTGAAGCTTATAGGAAAACATTTCATGAGCATAGACGCAAGGGAGATGAAAGTGTGTGTGAATATGTTGCTGAACAGAGCACTTATTTTCATAGGTGGGTGAGTGGATGTCAGGTCACCACTTTTGAAGGGCTGGCAGACATTTTGATGAGGGGAACAAGCCCTTAGCACTTTGCCTGAGAACATGAGGATATAATTAGCTGATAGACAATGTGCAACTTCAGATGAGTTGTGGAAGAAGGGAGACCTTTACCTAGCAAGCAGGGCATTCCTGCACAGGAAAGGGACCACCAGTACTGCTCATGGATCTAAAGGAACCCATGGTGGACAGCCTAGACTGCCCCAACAGAATCTGCTAGTAGCAGGGGAAGCCACTAGTCCAGGTACACATCCAGGACCTAAGGTTAAATGTTTTGAATGCAACCAGTGGGGCACGGAGGCAAGGTGGGGGACAATATATGAGGGAGCCAGTAACTGGGAAAGACAAAATGCCCACAGTATGTTGTCTTGAGACAACAAGGGTACCAAACTACCACCAGAGGTTATATCCTATTGTAGTGAATAGCAAAAAGGCCATTGCTAAGAGAGAAACAGCACCTGACATAACTGTTGTGAAGCCTGCAATGGTTACAGAGGAGCACTACTTGCCTGGGCAGTCTACTCCAGTCAGAGCTTTAGGAGGAACCCCATTCCAAATACCTTTGGCTAGGGTTTACCTTGACTGGGAGGGTGGAAAAGGAAGCCAGCAAGTAGGTGTGTTTGAGGATATCCCTGCAGATGTCCTGATACTAGGTAATGATTTTGATAATGCAGTACCATGTGCTCATGCAGTTACATGCAGTCAGGCTTGGAGACAAGCATGTAGGTCTGGTAGCCTGGAGGAGACCCAGTCAGACTGCATACTTGCAGCCAGGACTGGTGAGGTGGTTACTTCAGAGAAGGAGCTACTCTGTAGCAGTGAGACTAGAGGGGAGCCACAACTGCTTGTGGGTACTGATGATCCCTTGGACAGAGTAACTGCAAGGGGAGAGATGAGTAGTAGTACCTAGGCTGACAGTGGGGCAATGCTGTCAAAGGATGCCAGACTTCCTGTGGAAGGGGAGCTGGAAAGGGTTACAAAGAAAAAGTTGAGACAGGCTCAACTCTCAGATCTACATTACAAGGCCTGAGGCAGGTAGCTAGTGAGGCACATGATTCTCAAGGGATGGGGGAATCTGTATACTGGGACAAAGGGATATTGCATAGAGAGTGGACGCCAGAGGGAGGGCTGGAAGGTGAGAGGATACAGCAGTTGTTAGTGCCTAGAGCCTACTGTCTGGCACTTCTAGCCATAGCCCATGATATTCCCTTTGCAGGTCATATGGCATAAAACATACAAAGAGACATATTATGCAGAACTTTTATTGGCCTGGGATTTCCAGAGATGTAACAGGGTACTGCAGGACCTATGAGCAGTGCCAAAAGGTAGGCAAGGCAGGAGACAAGGTGAAAGCTCCTTTGATGCCTTTGCCCATGACTGAGGAGCCATTTCAGAGGGTAGCTATGGATATTGTGGGGCTTCTGAGTACCCCAAGTTCAACAGGGAAAAAGTATATCCTAGTGATAGTAGATTATGCTACAAGATACCCTGAGGCAGTGGCTTTGTACTCCATTGAGGCGGAAAAGGTGGGAAATGCTTTGTTAGAGATTTTCAGCAGGTTAGGTTTCCCAAAAGAAGTACTGACTAACAGAGGTCCCAATTTCATGTCAGACCTACTGGCTTGTCTGTGGAAGTACTGTGGGGTGAAGCACCTAAAGACCACCCCCTACCATCCCAAGATTAATGGTCTTGTTGAGAGGTTAAACTCTGCACTCAAGTCCATGCTATGGGCATTTGCAGTCCAGTTTAAGAGGGAGTGGGACAAATATTTGCCCCATCTTTTGTTTGCTTACAGAGAGGTTCCCCAGGAATCCACGGATTTTTCACACTTTGAGTTGCTGTATAGGCATAGGGTGAGGGGGCCTCTAGATTTAATTTGTGATGAGTGGGATGGTGAGTGCGATTCTCACAAGGAGTCTGTTGTGACATATGTCCTAAACCTCAGGACAAGGCTCAGGGAACTCATGGGCGTGGCCCAGGAGAACCTGGCAGAAGCCCAACAGCAGACAAAGGTCTGGTAGGACAGAAATGCTCGAGTTAGAAAGAATGCTGTAGGACAGCAGGTAATGGTTCTCATTCCTGTCAGAAACAACAAGCTGCAAGCAGCTTGGGAGGGACCCTACAAGGTGGTAACAAAGGTAAGTGATGTTAACTACATGGTCAAACTGCTAGGCAGGAGGCAGGGGCACAAATTGTACCATGTTAACATGATGAAACCTTACCATGATACGGAGGCCCTTGTGCTGAGTATTTGCAGTGGATTGCATGAGGAGTCTGAGGGAGATCTGATGACTGATCTCTTCAGTTGAAAGGGTAGTAATGTCCCAGCAGCTGTCTCCTAACCAGGTTCGAGAAAAGTGTTTCAGAAGTTTGGGGACATGTTCACTGGGAAACCAGGGTACTCCCACCTGTTGCAGCACCAGGTGGATACAGGACCCCAAAGGCCTATTAGATAGGCCCCTTATAGGGTGCCTGAGAGAGTCAAACATACTCTGAGGGAGAAGATACAGGAGATGTTGGAACTAGGGGTAATTCAAGATTCCAGCAGTCCCTGGGCCTCCCCAGTGGTGCTGGTGCCAAAGAATGATGGCAGCACCAGGTTCTGTGTGGGCTACAGGAAATTAAATAGACACACAGAATCAAATTCTTACCCCATACCTAGGACAGATGAGGCCCTAGAGCAGCTGGGTGGGGCAAAGTATCTTACCAGCATTGATCTTACCAAGGGTTACTGGCAGGGGCCCTTGACTCCCAGTGCTACAGAGAGGTCAGCCTTTGTGACTCCTTTTGGCTTGCATGAGTTCACAAAGATGCCATTTGAAATGAAAAATGCTCCATCAACTTTTCAGAGGCTTGTAGATAATAATCTAGCAACAGCAGGAGGGTTTGCCCTTGCTTACCTAGATGATATTGCCATCTACAGCCATTCCTGGCAAGAGCACCTTCAGCATGTCAGGCCTGCACCTGTTACCAAAAAGCAGGTGAGGGCATTCTTAGGGACAGCAGGGTACTATAAAAAGTTTGTCCACAATTATAGTACCATAGCTGCTCCCCTCACAAACCTGACAAGGAAAAACAGGCCAGATAAGGTAGCATAGACCACAGCATGTGAGCATGCATTCCAGAAGTTTAAAGAAACTTTTGGGGGACCCCTGTGTTAGCCAGTCCAGATTACAGCAAATAATGTATTGTGCAGATGGATGCTTCAAACCATGGGGTGGAGGCTATACTTAGCCAGATTTCTTCAGAGGAAGAAGAGCACCCAGTGGTTTATCTCAGTCATAAGCTCCAACCCGGGGAGGAATGCTAAGCAGCTGTAGAAAAGGAATGTCTAGCCATAGTGTGGGAACTGGAGAAACTTCAGCCTTATCTGTATGGAAGAAAATTCACGGTAGTTACAGATCACAATCCCCTATCATGGTTACACCAAGCCAGCCAGCAAAATGCCAAGTTGCTAAGATGGAGTCTAGGGCTGAAAGCATATGATATGTCAGTGCAGCACCACAGTGGGGTTAGCAACGCCAGTGCAGATGGACTCTTAAGACAGGGAATGGAGTAAGGTATACTCAGATAGACCTAACCCTCTCAAGCAACGTTTCTCAAGGAACACTTGAAAAACTAGCTTAAGTTCTCAGGGGGGCAAGAAATGTGAAAAACTGAAAGGTTGCCAGCTCAGCTAGATAGAATTTTATAGATAATTCCATGTCATTGTAAATATTAATAAAATCCACATACTGACTCACAAATGTAAAGAAAACTGGGTTAAATGTTGAACTTCAAAAATGTAACCACAGCGCACTCTTCTGGAGGAAAGCTGATAAAGTAAAGCATTTTATGACTGTTTGATCTCAAAGCTTGGCGACAGAATGTCTGGACTAAGGAATTCCTTCTATTGTTTTGAGATCAGAGTTAATTGCTAGATTTTACATGCATAATTTATTTTATTGCTGTGGGTTCCTAGCAGCTGCAAGATCAAAGATATGTTAAACTCTGAGTTTCTGTTAGCCTGAAAGCCAGAGAAGAATGATGTAATCTAAAATGAGTCAGCAGTGATGTATTACCAATTTAAGGGATCTGAGAGAGAAAGAGAGAGCCTTTTTGGATTTTGTCTGAAGAGCATCCACTCACCAGCACTTGCTTGCTCTGTATGTAAGTAAGATCTTAGACTTTAGTGTCTCTCTTAGAAATAAATAGAAAATAGTAAGTTTAGTCTAGCTGTTTTCTATATTTTTGTCAAACTATTTTACAGTAGTATTCTAAGCATTTTCCTGTGATCTCTGAACTCTTGACTAGCACTGTGTTGAATTGAGGAGATTTGTCTTGTGTTTTTATTATTTATTATTAAATATTTTTAAACCTTTCAACTGTGGCTATTTTGTGTAAAGATAATTTCAGCTCTAGAGTACATTGTATGTATGGTGTCTTCCATGCAGAGTCTGCATGTCCTCTCTGTGGTCACATGGATTTCCTCCGGGTGCTCCGGTTTCCTCCCACATCCCAAAGACATGCTGTAGGTGGATTGGACACTCTAAATTGGTCCTAGGCTTGTGTGTGCATGTGTGTGCCTTCTGTGGAAGGTTGGGTGCCGGGCTGGCAACTCAACACTGTAAAAACTCCACTGACGGTCATGAGTGGACAGGTGATCTGCTGTGGCAACCCCTAACCAGGAAAAGCCAAAAGAAGAAGAAGATGTACATTGCATGTATATAGTGATACTGTACAAAACCACTCCTATAAGCCTTAAAAGTTCTGGTCACACAGTAACCGGATAATAATATTGCACAGTAAAATTGGACACCCTTTGGGAAGGGCCTTATTGGTAGCTGATAAATAGGGGTACAAGTGGCAGTAGATTACTACCTTATAGCCTGGACAGAAGGGGCATACCTAGTGAACCTATGCCAGCCTTTCCAAGGACTGTCTGTGTGTTTGTATATAACTCATATCTGAAAGAGTGTGTGCCTGTGTCAGCTACTTGGCCAGGACACGAAGCACTGGTTGGACAGAGGGAGTGCTTGGAGGACTTGGCTTGGAACCCTGGCTAAGGACTCCACTCTATAGCTGTGCCAGTGGGGAGTCTTATTGGGGATCTGGGGATAAAGAGAGATACCAGTCCCAGACTGACTGTGATCTCTGTGTGCTCTTAAGGGAAATCGTACTTTACTTTGTGTGTATTGGTTATCCCTCCCAATGTGGACACCCCTCACTTGTGCTAGCGGTGAGGACTGAGGCTCCTTGATTACTGGGTCAGTGCATGGGCATCACACATACAACATGAGAACTCTGGAAGAAGGACTTGTGCAGTCAATATCTGATATCATATTTTGTAATATTTATGCTGGTTGATTGAAAGGTATCATAAACTACTCTGATACTGCAGACACCTGATCTGTCAAGTATCTCTAGATCACATGCCAACTTGGTGGAGATGACAATGCAGCAGCATTCCAGAAGGATCCACCCACACTGACAGCAGACCAAGATACAGACAATAAAATCAGTCCTACTGCCCGCATTGACAGCACACCAGGGTACAGATAATAAAATCAGTCCTACTGTCTGCATTGACAGCACTCCAGGATACATACAATGACATCTGTCCCACTGCCTGCATTGACAGCACATGAGGGTACATACAGTAACATCTGTCCCACTGCCTGCAATGATAGCACATCAAGGTATACAGAATAAAATCAATCCTACTGTACAGTTTGCTCTTCTGCCATAAAATATGGCTGTTGTTTTTACTCAGCAGTACTGACTGGTCAGGCTACACAGATATCTGCCTGCATCCTGGTGTCATAGTCTAGAAGATGAAGTATATGATAAGACTGGATACTCTGCTCATCACCTAGTAACCTCAAGACAACAGGCAATATATAGCTGACTGCCTGCATGACCATATGCCAATTTTCATGGTTTGTATACACAGAAGAACCACCTGCATGATTACTCAGATATATCAGCGCCCAGAACATGAAATTGTTTAGTCTAGGCACCCGTTTGAGAACAACATGTAGTGATGAACGGTCAGCAGTCTTGCATTTAAACAGTGTTGATGACGCTGTCTGCTTTTTTAATGCCATGTTCACTGGTGTCAGTGACTAATTTATCTAGACATGACCAAGTCTGGAGGCAGACTCATTGCCTAACTATGCTGTTCTGTAACAAACACTACAGAGTCTTATCTAGCAAATCTAAATTGCTGATAAAAATGTCAAAACTGAGTTCTTTCATTGCAGCCTTAGCTAAACAGTGTTGGAACTGGATTAAGTAACAAAGGGCGGTATTCATAGTCCTATGCTTCACAATTTCGTAAAACGTATTTGCAAATAGTGCTGCTATGCTTGTATGTAAATTATGCAAAGTGCAACTGACAACTTGACAGGTTGCAAAATGTGGTAAAGTAATAATTAAATTTAATTTTATTTGTAATTTTGTACTTTCTTCTTGGTGGTCAACCATTCTTAGTATGGAGAAAATTGATGTCTGTGCAGTAACAGAAACCTGGTTCAAGGCTCCTGAGAGCACCCCAGCACTCCAGGTTATAACTCATACCATGCGTTTCGGCCCCAAAACTCGGACCGAAGCACAAAAGGAGGGGGAGTATCTATATTCATCAAAGTTACCTACACCTCCAGGTTAGTGGCACTACACGAAGCATCGGAAACCATCCATGTGCAACTAACAGCAGGCAAAACTGCCTTTCAGTTTGTAGCCTGCTACAGAACACCCTCCCTATTACAGGAACCTCACTTGGCATTCCTGAGAACACTGGAAAATATGAAGGTCTCTCCAAACACTATGCTATTGGGTGACTTCAACTACCCAAACATTGACTGGGAAAACTACTCAAGCCCAAACACCCTCGCCCAACAGTTCCTTGAATTTATAAACTCTAACGCAATGGAACAACTGTTCACCACTCCCACAAGAGGGAACAACATATTGGACCTGGTCATCATAAACATGGGGACTCTATGTTCCACACCAGAGGTAAACCCCTCATTGGTAAGATCAGACCATAAACAAATTTCCCTGGACATCCATATCCTGTCCCCACCCCCAGCCAAGGAAATCACTGTAAAGAATTTCTCAAAAGCCAACTTTGCACTTCTCAAGACTGAGGTGGAATCCTTCAAAGCCCCTGGGCCAGAGGATAATACAGCCCAATCCACAGAATCCTTTACAAATGCATTCTATGAGCACCTGCAGGAATGCATGGATCGTGCTATCCCATATAAAACCAAGACTCACTCCTCCAAAAACAGGAGACTGGCCTGGTGGACCCCAGCCATAAATAAGCTATACAACAGAAGGAGGAAGCTACTACATGACAGAGCAAAATCCCAAAAAGGGAAGGCATCTCTGATCAGTATTAGCAAGAAACTTCGATCCCTCATAAAATCATCAAAGGCCAGCTTCGAAAGAAAAATTGCCCTAGACACTAAAGATAATCACAAGGCCTTCTTTAGTTATGTCAGGAACATGGACAAAAACTCCCAGATATGCTCTGAATTGTTACATAACGGTACAAAATATACCGAACCTACAGACATAGCCAACATCCTGGCAGACAGATTCAGTGCAAACTTCTCCCCCCTCCCCCAAAGGAGCAAATGCCTATCCCAACTGAATGTAACCTCCCTGACATCACAGATGCACAGGTGAAAGCTGCCCTCTCCAAAGCAAAAAACATAGCATCTATGGGACCAGACGGTGTCCCAGGCTGTGTCTTACACGAGCTCCAAGAAGAAATGAACCCTCACATTAAGTCACTGTTCAAACTTATAAAAATATCGCCTGAGCAGGGTAAATGCTCCAACTATAACAGCCAAATACAGTAGTCGATAGTAAACAAAAATTAGTAGGAGCAAACCACAGTAGATGAAACACAAGTTCATATGTCAAGTCCCCAGAACTTCAAGAGTCCTAATTTCACAAGCGATAAGAACCACGACTCATTCGGTTCATGAACCTTTTTTTAATAAAAACAGAAGTCGAATGCAAATATCAGTACAGGTTAGCGCTTTCACCTTACGGCTTCTTCAGACCTATTAAACTCTCCAAACATCACACTATTTAAATCTAAAAAAGCGCGAAAGTATTACTCATTCTTAAAGTGCCAGTGCAAATAAAAAACTTAAGCAATTCCTTACAAAAATCGTATGTCACCAAACCATAAAACTAAAACAAGTGCACTTAATAATTGCATATATAAAGCAACTTTACATATATCTATGCTAAACATATTAAAATAAATATATATATATACATATATAACACATGTATAAACATATATATATATATGAGAGTATGACATAATGTATAGCTAAAAAACAAATTGATATATATATAGGTGTAAATAAAAATATATATGTATGTGTGCCTGTATACACAAAAAATCCAAATATAAGGGAAAAAACAAACCTGAACTATATGATTACTATATATAAAAATATATGGACCAAGACTTATATATGGACATATATAACTACACAGGAACAATATATATATGTGTCATGTCCTTAATCTTCTCATTCTAAGGAAGGGTTTAATCAAGACTTTCCCATTAATGCCGGGGTATAAATCAGACCTCAATCTCATAATCCAGGTGGCTTCTCTAGTTTCAGTGTATGTCTTGATATCACCTCCTCTAACCCCTCTATAAATGATGAGACAATCATATTCATATATATAAATAGATAGATAGATAGATAGGTATTGATATATACTGAGATACGCCGAGGAAACTTAAAGATTAAGCAACACGCTGTAGTCTTCTTTCCTTGCAAAATTGTGAGTTTTACGAGGAGTACAATTTGAAATTAAATTAAATTAATTGTAAAACAAAGATGCTTCATAAAGTAAATGGTGTCCTTTAAGCTTCTTAAATAGTGCATCAGATATACCATGGACTGATACCATTATGGGTTCAGGCCAGAGTACAGGGCTAAGACTACTTTATTTGCAGTTATAAGAGTACACACATTGAGCTAAGCAAAGGGAAAAGTGGTAGGTCCAATCCTCTTGAACTTTTCCAGTGCAACTATCACTATCAATCACTATGAACAACAATCTCTTGATAGGCAGTCTCCTTCAAGTTGCATTTAGGCTTTTTTATAAGCAGTTGTTCTTAAACCATTGCCAAAAATAAAAGTGTTAATCTTAAGTATTTGACAGGAATGGTCAGAGGTGTGTTTTTGTGTGTGTGTGTTTGTGCATGCCTTTTAAAGTTTTTTACTTACAGTATATTTGAATAATTTTTTTTCAAAATAATGGCCACAAAAACTAATTCATTAATTAATTAGCCACTCTGGTGGTGTAGAGTGATAAAGCACTGACTACAGGCCAGTAGACCCAGGTACAGTTAGCACCTTGGGTGCTTGAAGGGGCAGGTTTGGGAGTGTGGGAGTGCTCATCCTGTGGAAGGAAGAAATGGTAATTCTAGTCAGCTATGGCTGGGAATGAAACCTGCATGTGTAAAGTAGTTTGCCCATGTAGATTTGGGTGGAATAAAAGGTTCATATATCCTTGTCAACACCAACAGGAGAGGAGTTAGGACATATATAATGTCCTTGAGTGTCAGGATGCTGGCGAGAATGCAGACTCCCTAATGTTTGCCAGGATGATTGTCTCTCAAGAGGACCTGGGAAACTCCCACCTCTGGGGAACAAATGAGCATGAGCCCAGGTGGGGGTGGCTTAATTGCCAGAATGAAAAAAGGGGGAAAAGGGCATAGAAAAAAACTAATTAACTAAATATCAAGCAGGTCCAGTGTATGTAGCTTTAAGAACTGTGATTCAGAGAAGCTGTTATTATACAGCATAATGGCAGCTCAATGTATATTGCTTTTACTGTATTAGGTAACTGGCAAAAGAGAAAATGAGATGGAGGTAATGGGGTGTGTCCAGTGAAATCTGAACTGCTAGCTAACCACCATTTCATTCTTGGAACTGAGGGACGTGGTTAAAACATAAATGTGATAGTGTTAGATTGTGCTGTAATGAAGTATTAACAAAAGAAAGCTGCCACAAATGTAAAACATCTTCAATTTCCAGTGAACCTGCTTTTTACTACAGACTACTTCTACTACATAACTTGAAAAATGGTAAGTAAAAAATCATTTTAAATTCTATGAGCCTGTTTAACACTGTTAACCCATTACCAGTGTAATTTCCTGAGTGAAAAAATACCCCCCCCCGGGAGGATGGTATAAGGAACTAATAACCTGATGATGCTCAGGGATGCCTGGTGATGCACATTACTCCCACCCTGGCACTGCACTGTGGCTCAGTAATGGCCACACTGTTTGGAATTTTGGCTTCCTTGTTTGCCATAAGGTGCCTAATTAAAAAAAAAATAAAAAAAAAACCAGACAAACTGCATTAGGAATAATCAGTCATTGTAAAAGTAAGCAGATTTTTAAAAAAAATATTTAGTCTGAATGCTTGCATTAAAGAGTATGCGGCACCCTTCTGAAATGCAATGGACTGAAGAAGGAAAATAACGACCTGGGAATTACTACCTTGCTATATGTACTGTCTCATTATGCTGTTTTTGATGTAGAAAACAAATGTGTTTGTGTTTCATTGGGGGTGATTCCTTCCAATACTTCTATAGCTACAACCAACCCCATATGACATCACAGGAGGAGACATATAAAGATAGGGTACATAGCTACTACAGGTTTTATACTAATATATAGGCTACCATACTTCTTTGCTAACCACAGCCACAGGAGACATGTGCTTGTAATATAAACCATCAGTTCAATACTGGAACCAGATTGCCTTAATTTGATATTGACTATATGATATGTTGTTGCATTGGGACTGCAACACAATTGTTTGAAGCTAAGATGCCTTGGAAGATATTGTTCCAAATTCCAAAAGGATTTGGGCACAGAGTAAAACTCTACACTGCATATTTATTCCTCTTGAGTTTAAAAGCTTGAATTCTGTCATTCCCAATTCGGGTACTGTCAGAGCCCTATACCCAGTCCCAAAAGGGATGGTTGCAGTGCTGTACACTTCAATAGGCAGTTTCAGTAAAAAAGGAAGTTTCACCTGTATGTGGGACCAGGTACTGCAGGCAGCACTTGCTGTGGAGTCAGAGTACCTCTAGTACAAATTCCATACACAGGTGGACTTGTACTGCAAATTCTGGGAGCTGGAGGGGGAGGTAGCTGTGGTCTATCCACATGCATGGATATGTATAGTACAAGGCTCCTCTGAAATCTTGTAGGGATGACTTGCCAAATTCATTTAGGTAAAATGATTTAATTCTTTGATGGGCTAGTGACCCTGCATGTCCTTCCCTTGTTATGCAAAGGGAGAATGCAAGCATGATGGCCATTCTGGCCATTATGCCTCTATTCACCAGTATGCCCAACAGCTGGAGCTCCTGCACTTGGCAGCCTTATGCCTGTGAAATTCCAACCAGAAAACTCTCCTCCCATGCTGTAAACCTAAATCTGCCTCCTGAATGGTGCCTAAAACCTTAAGCTACACTCCTACCTCCTCTCACATCCTCTCCACAGTTACCAAACATACCTTCATGGCCCTCAAATAAGGTATTTGGGCAAGATGTGGCAGTTCCGCCCTCCCTCTATGGCAGCTCTGCTCTCCCTCTATGGCAGCTCTGCTCTCTCTTTCTCTCTCTATGGCAGCTAAGCTATTCCTCCATGGTAGCTCCTCTCTCTCTCTCTATGGGAGCTCCTCTCTTTCTCCATGGCAGCTCTACTCTCTCTCCACGGAAACTCTACTCTCTGTATGGCAGCCCCTCTCTCCTGTTTTTAATTTCTCAAGTCTTTTGGGCTTCTAATACCATGACGGGAATGGACACCATTCCTAAGTCAAAGTACGATTAAAGTTCATGAAATTAGTATTGTTTCATTCTTTGATGTTAGCCAAAAGTGCTCTTCGCAGCACCCGCAATGTACCCAGTAATTATTCCTTCTGCAATTCGGACGGTGTTACATGAATTGGTAACATATCTAAATATGATTGTAAATTATATTTTATAAGACCAGTTGCTCCTACTACTACTGGAACTGTCTGGGTACCTTTCTTCCACATGGCTCTCATTTTTGCCTGCAGATCAAGGTATTTTATGACTTTGTGTCTCTCTGTATGCAAGACACTGTAGTCACTGGGTGTGGCGATTTCAATGATCAATGCTATGTTTGAATTCTTTTCTTGGACAACTATATCTGGTTTTCTAGCATCTATCTTTTGAACTGTTGGTATTGGGTGATCCCATGTGATATAAACTTCATCGTTTTCTATGATTCTTTGTGGCTTATGTTTCTAGTGTTTTTCAGTCACTTCAATACCATAATATTTGCACAATCTCCAGTTTGACAGTCTTGCCACATTATTATTCCTTTCAGTATACAGTCCCTCTGCCATTAGTGCATCGCAACCAGCAACAAGATGTGTGACTGTTTCCAATTCGGTTTTACAAAATCTACATAGTCTGTTTCTCCCACATGTTCAATGGACTTTGTAAACCAGTGTGTACATAGCCCATTATCTTGGGCTGCCAATATTAACCTTTCATTTCTTGATGTGAATTCACCTCTCCTTAACCATTCCTGCATTCGTTCTTGATCAACATGAGGATCTTCCAAAAGTTTTCTATACTTGCAACTATATTTATGTTTTTTCCACATTTCTTGCCTTCTCATCTGGTCCTTCACCTTATATTCTTTATTTTGTTTTTAGCACATTCAGTTGCTGCCTGTTTTTTATACACTTCTGGTTTGATTTCTATTCCTGCTTGACATTGATATACTTCTGCTAAATTAAGCAGAGATGTCACCTTAGATTTATTCTCCTCATGTTTCAAAACTTTCACTACATTTGGATTTTGTGAAGTCAGTAGATATTGTGTCGAGTCCCACGATTGCAGATCTATACATGTAATCAGTTTCAAGGAGGCCCATCCCTCCTTCGGAATGGGGAATATATAATCTTGGTATACACTGATTTTTATAAATCATTTAATAAGCATGAAACATCCTTCTTGTTTTAATATCTAGTCTATCCAACACTTTTTGGGGCCAGTCAATCACTCCAAAACTATAAGTTAGGACAGGAAGAGCAAATTGATTTATAGCTTAGATCTTGTTCCTAGATGTCAACGCTGTTTTTAGTATTAATTTAAGTCTTCTAAAGTACTCCCACATTTGTTCATGTTTTATTGCTGAACCTTCATCAGTTCCCAAGTATTTATACACTCCCTCTTGCTCAAGTTCTTTTATATCACATTCTTGTCCCAAACTGATGTTTTTCTGGTGCTGCAGTTTTCCTTTTTTAAAGATTGCTTTTGCACATTTATCAAGACCAAATGACATTCCAATATCATCTGAAAAGGTTTTGATAACCTGCAGCTGTGCTTTCAGTTCCTCATCTGATGAGCTATACAGTTTTAAGTCATTGACAAAGAGAAGATGAGAAGTCATTAGACTTTGTGTTTTCTAGGAGCCAAACTGTAGCCGTGGCCTAATCTGTTAAGTAAACAGCTTAATGGATTACTGGCAAGGCAGAATAACAAGGGTGACAGAGAGTCACTCTGGAATATCCCCCTTTGAATTTTTATCCCTGGGATAACAATTTGTCCTTTATCATGGCTTAATTGCAAAGTGGTCTGCCACTGTTTCATGGTCACTGTAATGTAGTCGATCAGCGTGGGGTGTATCTTATACATTTTTAAGCACTCTTTTATCCATGAATGAGGGATACTATCAAATGCTTTTTTGTAGTCAGTCCATGCCATACTTAGATTCTTCCCCTTTTTATAGTTCTCCACTATGACTTTATTGAACAACAAATGGTCCTGTGTTCCATATGACTTTCTTTTTTTGCCCTTTTGTTCTACTGCCATAATTGAGTTTTCTTCTAAATGACTCTGTCATCAATTCCCGTGTATAGTTTGTATGTTGTCGGAAGACAAGTTATTGGTCTATAATGTTTAGGGTAGCTTGCAGGTTCACTCTTAAGTAAGGGCATTGTTTTTCCTGTTGTTAACCAGTGCAGTGTGTGTTCGGGGTGTGCATATAAATAGTTCTTACTCATGGCTAAATCCTTGTGCAAAGAAGTTAATACTTTAAGCCAAAAGTTAGGTACTGCATCTGGGCCTGGGGTTTTCCAGTTTTTCTCAACTTTGTTTCAATCTCTCTGGTTGTTATTTAATCCCATTTCATATCCTGTAGCTTTAAATTTCATCTTCTTTCTTTTACTTCTTCTATCCATTTAGCATCTTCGTTATGTTCCACAGGATTTTCATAGATACTTACCCAAAATGTATCTACTTCCTCTTGTTTTGGCGGTCTCTCAATTCCTTTTACCTTATTTCCCAATTCTTTATAAAACTTTTTGCTTATTTTGTGCTTTCCCTTATATTTATCTTTGTATCTTCTTAGTCTTTCCGCCTGTTTTGAAATGTTTAGTTTGTTATCTCCAATAGTGCATAATAGATCCTGGTCTGTTCTGATACTGCACATTGCTTTTAACAAATCTCTCTTAGTACTTTTATTGATCTATTTCCTCTTCTATAATCTTCTAACAATGACACTTCATCTTAGCTGCTTTATAGTTTTCTCTATTTGATATTTCCAGGATGGTATTTGCTTTCGCTTCATCTTTTCCCTAGCTACCCTGTGTTCCTGTGGTAGAACTTTATCAGTTATTAATTTAGCAGCACAGTAATATATTCTGTTTGCTTCTGTTATATCACATGGATATCTATGGACAGTCTTAATTACTGTGTTCATTTGTTTTATCGAGCTTTTGACATTTGGGATTTTATTAACCTTCTGTAGTCTATTTCTCTCATTAATCTTGATATAACTGTCTTTGTCTATTAAATCAAGCAACTCTTGTCTTAACTCAACAAAATAAAAATATCCTGGGTGAACCAGCAACCAATAAGCAAACTGAAAAATGCAGCAAAGCAGAGTAAAATCCACACAATATCAGCGTAATATAGCTTTTAATCCATGCTTTCGTAAAGAAACTTCTTCAGAATAACATACATATGCTCAACCCCACAGTTAAAACGAGTACTGATGTACCTCTACAGCAATAAACACAACTTGCCAATTAAATAATTAATCAATAAAATTCAAAATTCAGGAAGTCATTTCCTTATATAGACTCTACGGTCTTTCAGAAAACATTTGATGTTAACAGCATCATTTATACCAGGTTTCTTATCTGAATTTAACCTAATTTGCCATAAGGCCTCTTTCTGTTCAAGATTTGTTTTGAAATTGCCACCTCTAAAGTCACAGGTTCCTTGTACTAACACAGAAAACAAACATTTTTTGTATTCAGGGCAAACAATAGTATGTTTGTAGAAAGCATTGGTTTTGTCTTGCTTTCTGATGTTGTAATAGTGTTCTTTTATTCTAACACATAAAGGTCTTGTAGTCATACCAGTATAGAATGCACTGCAATGTGCACACATACCAATGTAAACAACTCCTTTACTCTTACAGGTAAAGTGCCCAGGGACCTTTAGGGTATAAGGTAGATGTTCTAAATTAACAAAAGGACCTTCAGAGATGTATCTGCAAATGTTACAGTTCCCACACTTATGCATACCCCATCTTTTCTGTGTAATATTGGGACAATGTACAAACTTGTTCCTCTCTCTTTTTAAGATGTTTTTTAAATTATTTTGATTTTTGTATGCAAACTTCGGCTGAGTCATCACAATGGGTTGTAAATCCTTATTTCCCTCTAAAATTTTCCAATTATCAGAAATTATATTTCTGATAAAACTACTATCTGCAGTCATATCTAAACAAAAGTAAATGTCTACATCTACTTTATTCTTATCATAGATCTGATTTGTGTTGGTAATGGCAAATTCATGTTCGAGGATAGCTGAAAAAGGACTGTCCCTGTTATTAATAACATATTCAGCTTGCCCCATTAACAGAGTCTTACTATACCCTCTGTCAATAAATAGGGAAGTAATGAATTTGGCCTTTTTCAAAAAATCACCCATTTCGCTGGTTGTTCAACTAGCTCGTATGAGCTGTCCTTTTCGGATGTTATCTTTCATGTAGCATGGATGAAGACTGGTGTAGTGCAAGTAACTGTTGGTAAAAGTGTCTTTTCCTAAAGATCCTCCTAACTAGTTTGTGAAGTCTTACATCCCACTCCAAAATCACATCTAAAAAATGGACTTCCAGTCCTACATCCCCTAAGACAAACCTTAGGTAACCCGGTCTTGAACTGAAGGTGTTAACAAAATTGTGTACTTTTTGCGTGTCCCCTACCATGATAAAAAAACAAATCATCTATAAATCTCTTGAAAAATATAATTTGATACTCCGTTAATAATGGTTCTAATACAGTGTGCTCCTAGTGTCCCATCACAATGTTCGCAAAGGATGGGGCTGCAGGGGACCCCATAGCAACCCCCGAATTTGTTTGTATATATTTTTTTATTAAATACAAAAAAAATATTTAATAGAACATCAATCAAATCACAATAAAAATTGCTCTCTGGATTATTATATATAGAAAAAATTTTAAATATTCTTTGACATGTTCCACTCCTTCAAAATGGGGAATACAGGTGAAAAGAGAAACAACATCAAGGCAGAACATCACTTGTGTAGTAGAATCAAAGGCTGACACTAAAATATGTTCCCTAATACTGTTCAGGAAATCCCATGAATCTTTTAAGTATGAGCTCATTTTCTGAATGATGGGATTTAACTTAGAGTCCACCAATAACAAAATGCCCTCTGTAATATAATTCGGGGCAGATATAACGGGTCTGAAAGGTGGACAAGTTACACTTTTATGTGTTTTCGAAATTCCAAAGAAGGTACCTAACTTCGGATTGTCTATGTGACAGAAGTCATAAAGATCCTTCTCTAAACTACTGTTCATTAAACTCTCAAATAAGAAGGAATAAATATTTCTATAGATTTTAGCTACTTCAACCATGTCAGTAAGTCTATATTCTGTGATGTTACCTAACATTTTCTCTATAGAGGTAACGTAATCATCTTGATTCATTAAGACCAAGGCACCTCCTTTGTCACTCTTCATTACTCTTATACTGCCATTCTCCTGTATTTCTTTTAAAGCTATCTTTTCTTCTTTAGATAAGTTGTAATAAATTTTTCTTTTATTCACCCCCTCTCCCATGGCATTTCTTATTTCAGACTCACAGGCAGATTCACAAACATTGATTGTATGCAATAAATTAGAACTGTAACATGAAGGTTTTACATATTTACTATTATTACTAGCTATGTCTTTAAATATGTAGTTCAACAACCTCGTATATTTTTTAAGGCTCAACACAGTATTTTCTACATTTTCCCTTCTCGAAGTCACAAAGTTTAGGCTCAAATTCAACACTTTCAGATGATTCTCATTTAAAACAAAACTAGACAAGTTAACAACATTGTTCACTGGTACAAACTACCTATTCAATTGTCCGTTGAAGACTTTGAAACTGTCCATTCTCTTCTCCTTAGTGTACGCATTCTCTGGCTCCTGCCCTCCTTCTCTTCCACTAAAAAAGTCTTTGTTTTAGCCCCACTGTCATTCTGGTCGTTAGTTGTTATAGGGTTGTTAACGGACAATCCGTTACAATCGCCTGAAGCTCCTGCTTGCACAATGTCCGTTACAGTAACATTAGTTCCTTTCCTGTTAAATGAGCTGACATCAGGCGTTACGTGAAAGTGCTTAAATTTGGAGGCGTGGACTTCATTGCTGTTTTTCTTAAAGGGAAAATGCCTGGTCTGATTTTTTTGCATCTTGGGTTTGTTCTCATTCATATGTTTACTGGAAACACAAAAATCCACATATGCTGCATCGTCTTCATAAACAGCAGCATCTCGCTTGAGTTTGTGATTTTTAGCAAGTAGTTACAATTTCCTCGTGTTTCTGTAACTCAGAGAAAAGTGAATGGTACTCAACCCGTTCACCAATCTTGCTGTGATAGTCTTTAAGCAAGATTTCATCTATTTTACAGATTTCTTCCATTAACCCAGTCATGATTTTACAGTTGATTGTCAATGAGTGACTTCAAAACATTGTTAAGCTCAGATGATGAAGTTGAAACGGTGGTTAATTTCAATACACACCCTGATGATCAAGGTAAAAGTTCTGAATCAGTTTCTAAAGCTAAGACCTATGCTGATATAGCCTCAGTGTTGAATACTAAAACTGATCCCTTTTCGTCTTCCGAAAAGCCCATTAACAGTGTGGAGCTGAACACCTATAGAGACATGTGTGACAGTTTGGTCAGATTACTAAAAAATATAAAAGCTTGGACTTGGAAAATAAATATTTCTCACGCTGTATTGAGTTGGGTATGGTTCCCAAGGGCTTGAGATTTTTCAAGTGCCCAAACGGAGTGGATAGCTCAGATGATTTTTTGTCACACTAAAAGACTTCTTCAATAATGCTGGTCTCAAGTTTTTGAAGTCGCTCATTGACAATCAACTGTAAAATCATGACTGGGTTAATGGAAGAAATCTGTAAAATAGATGAAATCTTGCTTAAAGACTATCACAGCAAGATTGGTGAACGGGTTGAGTACCATTCACAAACTCAAGCGAGATGCTGCTGTTTATGAAGACGATGCAGCATATGTGGATTTTTGTGTTTCCAGTAAACATATGAATGAGAACAAACCCAAGATGCAAAAAAATCGGACCAGGCATTTTCCCTTTAAGAAAAACAGCAATGAAGTCCACGCCTCCAAATTTAAGCACTTTCACGTAACGCCTGATGTCAGCTCATTTAACAGGAAAGGAACTAATGTTTCAAAGTCTTCAACAGACAATTGAATAGGTAGTTTGTACCAGTGAACAATGTTGTTAACTTGTCTAGTTTTGTTTTAAATGAGAATCATCTGAAAGTGTTGAATTTGAGCCTAAACTTTGTGACTTCGAGAAGGGAAAATGTAGAAAATACTGTGTTGAGCCTTAAAAAAATATACAAAGTCATTGAACTTGAACCACATATTTAAAGGCATAGCTAGTTGTTGTTGTTGTCTTTTGGCTTTTCCCAGTTAGGGGTCGCTACAGCGGAACTCCAGTCTGCTAATGATTGGCAGTTGATTTTGACAAACGCCAAGGTGCCAGCTCGACGTTCAACGAAGGCACGCCCATTTACACATGTCTTTCGAACACCCACCCAACCGCGGGGAGGACATGCAGACTCCACACAGAAGGCACTCCCCGCACTCCAGCCCGAGAATTGAACAGGAGAACCTCTTGTTGTGAGGCAACAATGCTACCGCTGCACCACTGCAGATTTCTCTAATAGTAAATATGTAAAACCTTCATGTTACAGTTCTAATTTATTGCATACAATCAATGTTTGTGAATCTGCCTGTGAGTCTGAAATAAGAAATGCCATGGGAGAGGGGGTGAATAAAAGAAAAATTTATTATTCAGAGAGCAATTTTTATTGTGAATTTATTGATGTACCCATTAAATAATTTTTTTGTATTTAATAAAAAAATATACAAACAAATTTGGGGGTTGCTATGGGGTCCCCTGCAGCGCCATCCTTTGTGAATATTGTGATGTGACACTGGGAGCACACTGTATTAGAACTATTATTAACAGAGTATCAAGTTATATTCTTCAAGAGATTTATAGATGATTTGTTTTTTATCATGGTAGGGGACACGAAAAAGTACACAATTTTGTTAACACCCTCAATTCAAGACCGGGTTACCTAAGGTTTGTCTTAGGGGATGTAGGACTGGAAGTCCATTTTTTAGATGTGATTTTGGAGTGGGATGTAAGACCTCACAAGCTAGTTAGTAGGATCTTTAGGAAAAGACACTTTTACCAACTGTTACTTGCACTACACCAGTCTTCATCCATGCTACATGAAAGATAACATCCGAAAAGGACAGCTCATACGAGCTAGTTGAATAACCAGTGAAATGAGTGATTTTTTGAAAGAGGTTGAATTCATTACTTCCCTATTTATTGACAGAGGGTATAGTAAGATTCTGTTGAAGGGGCAAGCTGAATATGTTATTAATAACAGGGACAGTAGTTTTCCAGCTATCCTCGAACATGGATTTGCCATTACCAACACAAATCAGATCTATGATAAGAATAAAGTAGATGTAGACATTTACTTTTGTTTAGATATGACTGCAGATAGCAGTTTTATCAGAAATATCATTTCTGATAATTGGAAAATTTTAGAGGGAAATAAGGATTTACAACCCATTGTGGGGACTCAGCCGAAGTTTGTATACAAAAATCAAAATAATTTAAAAAACATCTTAGAAAGAGAGAGGAACAAGTTTGTACATTGTCCCAATATTACACAGAAAAGATGGGGTATGCATAAGTGTGGGAACTGTAACATTTGCAGATACATCTCTGAAGGTCCTTTTGTTAATTTAGAACATCTACCTTATACCCTAAAGGTCCCTGGGCACTTTACCTGTAAGAGTAAAGGAGTTGTTTACATTGGTATGTGTGCACATTGCAGTGCATTCTATACTGGTATGACTGCAAGAGCTTTGTGTGTTAGACTAAAAGAACACTATTACAATATCAGAAAGCAGGACAAAACCAATGCTTTCTACAAACATACTATTGTTTGCCCTGAATACAAAAAATGTTTGTTTTCTGTGTTAGTACAAGGAACCTGTGACTTTAGAGGTGGCAATTTCAAAACAAATTGTATTTATTTATTTGCAATTTGATTATCGGGGAAGTCCACTGGGCTGAACTGACCCATTTTCAGTTGAGGCCCGGGTAGATAAGCTCCAAGATGCATTATGCAATTTAGATACAAATGATAGTTAATATTAAAGATCTTATGTAGAATAGTTACTCATAAATGTATTCAATATCATGCATAGTTAACAAATTCATTAAGCTTCAAGGTAGGGCTCACACAGTTTCATTTGAGGAAAACAGATATGTGTTAGGTGTAGAAACAGTTTACATACAAACCTCTTAAGAAAATGTAAATACGCTTCACATACACACATCAACAGTAGAATGCTATTTACAATATTTACAAGGTTGGGCTGTGTGAGGGTAGCTGTAGGTGGTGAGAGCTTAGAGAGAAGCTATAGAAATTGTTGGGAGCTTAGCTAGGAAGATAACTATGAGAGTTGTAGAGTTTGGGACCCAGAGAGAGGACCCCCTTGAATTAGGGTGAGTGAAGGCAGGTACATTTCCATTTAGTGGACAGGTGTTTGAATAGTTGGGTTTTGAAGTTTTCTGAGTTTGGTATGGTTCTTAGTGTGGAGGGAAGGGAATTCCATTTTTTGCCTAGTGAGAAAGATAGGAAAAGTTGGCAAGCAGGATGTTTAGGTTTATGGATAGTAATTAAGTTCTGATTTTCAGATCTGAGAGCTCTGTTGGGTGTATAAGGGGGAAGGATGTTAGTTAGAGCAGGACATTTTGTTGGGTGAAATATTAGTCTATGTGCAGTAGTGAGTTGGAGATAGTCTAGGTAGTTTGGGAGTTCAAGCCAATTCAAGGATTGTAGGGTTAGGCAGTGATAGGTTGTATTTTTAGATTTAGAGGCAAATTTAGAGATTTTGTTGTAGCAGTTTTCTAGTTTAGAGGTGATAGAGGAGGACAGATTGGTTGGGAGAGGGGCTCCATATAATAAAGAAGGAAGAAGATAAGTCGAGCCCAGAGTTTGCCTGGTAGAGTTGGAGAGAAAGCGATTATTCCTATACAGCATACCTAGCTTTTGGTGGGTTTTCTTAATATTTTGTTGAATATGAATATCAAACTTGAGGTGTTCATCTACAGTAATGCCAAGTAGTTTGGCAGAGGGGACTACTTCTATAGGTGAGTTGGTTTGATTGACTATAGACTTTGAAGTTGTTTTTATCGTAGGAGAGGGTCTTTGTGGGAGGGGATAGTAGAATCTTTGATTTATTTGCATTGAGAGAGAGGTGGTTTTGGCGCATCCAGTTTTCAGTTGTTGAGAAGGCAGTTTGGGTTTTAGTCAGCAATTCAGAGAGGTTTGAGGCAGAGCAGACTAAGGTTGAATTGTCTGCGTATTGAATGATTTTAGCATCAGGAATAGCAGCGTGAAAGTTATTGATGAAGATGATAAAAAGCACTGGCCCAAGGATGGATCCCTGTGGTACGCCAGTTGGGATAGGTAGGAAGGAAGAGATGGAGTTCTTGACTGCCTGTGATCTGTCTGATAGATAGCTAGAGAACCAAGATAAAGCATTATGTGAGAGATTAAGGTTTGAGAAATGACAGAGAAGTTGCTTGTGGGAAACAGTATCAAAGGCTTTAGACAGATCGAGTAAAACAGTAGCAACTAAGTGGCCTGAATTTTGGGCTTGATTGACAGTTTCTAGGAAAGAGAGTAGAGCTATTGTGCTATGGCCTGGATGGAAGCCATGCTGGGTAGGAGTGAGAAGATTGTTTTGGGTCAGGAAAGGCATAAGTTGGAGGTGGATACATTTTTCTAGGATTTTGGAGATTGGTGAGAGCAAAGCAATGGGGTGAAAGTTTGAGATGCTGGTATTTTTGCCTCCTTTATGAAGAGGAAGAATATAAACTCAGCACCTGAGTTTGGGGACGTATGATTCTTTTATGGATCGGTTGATAATGATGCTGATTGGGAGTGCAATGCCATCAGAAGCACATTTTAGGAAGGAAGAGGGAATATTGTCGGGAGCGTTAGAGCAAGGTTTAAGTTTGGACAAAAGTTTTTTTATAAAGTTAGTGGAGATGGGTTTGAGTTCAAACAGATGAGGTGAGTTAGAAGGGGGAGAGTGTAGAGCAGTTGGGTTATTATTGGGAAATGTCTTGGTGAGGGTAGTAATAGTGTCTATGAAAAATGAGTTAAATTCAGTGCCTAGTTCGAGATCAGATTTACTTGTGTCAGGACAGGGATTATTCTTGGAGCCTGGATTGAGGAGTGGATTTACTGAGTTCCAGAATTTTTTGGGGTTTTTATTGTTATTAGACTGAAGTTTGATATAGTAGGATTTTTTTGTCTTTGGTGATTAGTCGTTTTGCACGGTTGCAGAGCTATTTATATTGGAACAAGGTATTGGCCAGTTTATTGTTTTGGTAAATCTTCCATAGTTTGTCTCTGTGGTGCATAATCTGTTTTGTCACTTTGGATAGCCAAGGAGCAGTTTTAGTTTTTATCCTTTTGTTTCTTAGTGGGGCTAGTGAGTTTAAAGTATCAAGGAAGACAGAGTTGAAGTATTCTATAGCCTTGTCAAGAGGAAGGATGTTTAGAATTTGCCAGTTCATTTGTTTGAAAGTATTTGAGAAAGTAGTTGGGTTGAAGCTACTGAGGTTACGAGTTTGAATGTACTGATGCTGGTGTGGGGAGGAACTAGTTGAGTGATGCATGAAGGCTGGTAAGTGGTCGCTAAAGGTATCATGAATTGTGCTGGAATTGGTTATTTTATTTGGATCTGAGACTAGGATCCAAACTATAGTGGATCCGGGAGGGTTTATTTTGTTAGGCCGAGTGATGGAGAGGATTATTTGAGTGAAGTTATAAAGGTTAATGGATAGGGAGGGAGAGGGGCAATTGATTTTATTTCAGTCAATATTCACATCACCAAGGATATAAGTAAAGAGGCCTTATGACAAATTAGGTTAAATTCAGATAAAAAACCTGGTATAAATGATGCTGTTAACATCAAATGTTTTCTGAAAGACCGTAGAGCCTATATAAGGAAATGACTTCCTGAATTTTGAATTTTATTGATTAATTATTTAATTGGTAAGATGTGTTTATTGGTGTAGAGGTACAGCAGTACTCTTTTTAACTGTGGGGTTGGGCATATGTATGTTATTCTGAAGAAGTTTCTTTATGAAAGCATGGATTAAAAGCTATATTATGCTGATATTGTGTGGATTTTACTCTGCTTTGCTGCATTTTTCAGTCTTCTCTTAACTCATTTTCTTCCATACTGAGGGCACTTCCCTTGTTCTCCGTTTCCTGCGTGCATTCTATAGAAAGTTTTATCGCATCTTCCTGTGGCATATTCTCTTTAATTTCATCCTGTGTCATCTGTTCTGTCATATGGGAACTCACTGGCCTGTCTCTCCTCAACATTGACTGCCTAAGAGTTTCCACAGTTTCCTGTTCCTTTCCTTGCTGTCTAGCTTTAAGTGAACATTTATACTGGTTTCCTGTGGAAGGCTCCAAAATATCTTGATATGGCACCTGACCAGTTGCTTCCTGTTCCACTGATTTTCCTTAATTTGGATATCCATTGTTCTATCCTGTTGTGGTGCTTTCTGTACTCGATTTACTACACTGAATCCTTCTCTTTGTAGCTGTTCCATAACCTCAGTTTCTATTTCTTTGACTTCTCCATTACTTATCTCTTTTTCTACTTTTCCTCTTAGTCTTCTTATTTTGTGTATTGTAAAGTTTTCCATATCCAGATTCCTTTGCCTATATTTTTCTTCAAATATCTTTGGTGCTGCTCTTTTTGATTTGGTTAGTTTTGCTTTCTCCTTTGCATAAATATTACACCATATTAAATCTTTTTTTCTTTCCCAAGTCCATATTTCTTCTTCCGATGCCTCTTGGTCTTCCTGCTTTTCCTTATTCTGGGGACTCATTCAATCATGCTGTGATGTAGTCTGTTTTAGACCTTCTACACTAAACCCTTCATTTCAGAAGCACTCCATAACTTCAACTTCTATTTCTTTAACTTCTGCTTTACTAATCACCTTTTCTGCATTACATCTTTGTGCTATTAATCTTTTTATTGTGAAATTTTCCATATCTGGATGCCTTTGCCTGCATTTCTCTTCGAATATCTATGAGACTGCCTTCTCTCAGTGGCAGCTCCACTTTCCCTCTATGGCTGTTACAACGTCCCTGAACTCATTTTCGAGTCTGAGCCTGAGCAACTGGCCATGTCAGCTTCAAGATGCTGGAACTCAGGTGCTTGCAGTAGGCCCTGCAAATTCACCTCCCCTTTTATCAATGTATTAAGCTCCTCTCTTTGCCATGAAGCTTTTTGGTCTTTTGGATAAGATCAAGTGCATTAAGTGCTGAAATTAGCATCTGTAATTCATGTTTAATATAAATGCACCTAACATTTCCTCTACAGCTGTAAGGACTCTGTTTTGTTTTGTCTGATATAATGTAATATTTTCATCTATATTTTATTATCATTAATGTAACAAGGTTGTGGCTGAAACAGGACCTGTCTATTACAGTTCATCTTTTAAATAAACAAACAAATAGGCAGGCAGGCAGGCAGGCAAGCAAGCAAGCAAACAAACAAACAAACAAACCTAAAGAGCCAGGGAGATTCAGACACAAATAGTGCACTGTGCAGTCCTATTTCAAGCATGATTGCTTAATGTGCAATTCATAGACTATTGTAGTGTAACAGCACAATGAATCTTAAGGCAAGTAGTGCTACAGTGGTCTACTATTTAATGCCACATGTAAATATAGCAGTCATGTGCATAGATAATGTTAATTAGCTAAGTGCTCTGCCTTGGTGCCTTGCTCTGGGACTGAAAAAAACACGGTGGACCAGTTCAGAGACATGTTCTATCATGCTACTTCAGTGTAGAGCAATGAGAATGGACATGCTATTTCACAGTGTTCACCCTCTGTAGTCTATGGCAGCCATGGGCAGGGAGTACAGCACCATTTAAATGTTGCCAAGCTGTCTGGAATATTTGTGTGTGTGTATAGGAACATGAATGAGACTCTGTGTGTGTGTGTGTGTGTGTGTGTGTGTGTGTGTGTGTGTGTGTGTGTGTGTGTGTGTGTGTGTGTGCATGTGTGCGTGTGTGCGTGTGTGTGCGTGTGTGTGTGTGTGTGTGTGTGTGTGTGTGTGTGTGTGTGTGGCGGGGGCTTGGGAATGTCTGCGGGTACCTATGCAGTGGCATTGGTTGGGGAACACCTAACACAGTTTTTCCAACTGCAGTTGGTGTCCAGTTGAAAGATATGCAAATGAGTGACTAAGGAACTTTTGCTCCATACAGATGTTGCACATCTCTGAAATGCTAGTTGACTCTGTAGAAGTTCTGCAGCATAGCAGACCAGCACGATGAGCATTATGGGGCCATCATCATTAAATACTGAGACTTACTCTTTTCTGGGAAGAAGGGGAATGTGATACCACTTGGAAGTGTAGTTCCCAATGCCTAGGACCCTGGTGGTGCAGGAAAAAATAACTTAATATTTAAAAAAAAAACTAAATAATGGTCTGTAGTTGATCATAAGCTTTAATTCGCCTTGTTTATATAATGAGTTTGCAGTCATAGATCTGTTGGTAAAGGACTGATTGCAGAGATTCTGAAAGGTTGTTGAGACCTTCACCTTAAGCTGTATATATATATATATATATATATATATATATATATATATATATATGTAGATGGTGAATCATTTAATCCATAAGAACACTCTTTCTTAATTAAAAGTACTTTCCTTTGTTGTGTAAATGTGATTCTGCAAGATGCTGAACTGGGAGTTACAGGCACTGGCTATGTCCAGTCAGGCCATCAGAATGATAGTTTGACTTCTGCTGTTGCTTCCACACTCTTTACGTGGCAAGCAAACCAGACTATGATGGGGGAGCTAAACCTCAACAAAGCTGAATGAAAATTATTTTCTGTTGTGTGCACATATCTGACAGCTAACATTAAACAGATTTTGCTTAGCTACCAGTGAACTATGCTATAAGGATCATTTTAAGAAAAACATTAATCAATAGCACATTATTATGACCCATACCTATCAACTGTCCTGAATTTGCAGAATGTCTTGACCTTTGGCTCATATTTTCAGTCTGTTTCACATAAAATGTGTTTTTTTCTGGCAATTCGTTGAAGCTTGAAGTCAATAAATAATTACAAACATTTGAGTTTCAGACTTCATGTCCTTAAAAAATGTATGGAAATGCAAATAAATAATGATTTTTTAAAGATTTTATAAGAGTAATATTTAAAATCTGTCGCAGTTTTTAGACCTTTATTTCCCCATTAATTTTGGCTTTGTTCAGAATTCTTGTGTTAAGAGGTTGAGAGGTATAATATGATCAGATTTTTGTTACTCGCACTGATATATTAGTATTGCCTGTTCTTCACAAGGTATATGAAGAATTACATCTGCATTATTTACTTTTCTCATACTACAGATAACCAAAGCTTTTTGTCAGAGTAAAACACACAAATAATTTATATTGAAGTTTTAACATATAATTCCAGTAGATGGCAGCATTTCCTAAGCAATACATTCTCTGCTACTTATAACTAGTACTGACTATTAAATGAGTCAAATAAAATGTTTATAATATATTTATGTTAAAAGAAAAAAATGAAAAATAGATGCATGATTACACAAAATATAAAAAAAAAAAAAAAAAAAAAACAGAAACTAGTGGTCTTAAAACTTTGTTGATGAGCTCAGTTACAATAATTTCAAAAAATCACGAAACCCAGGTAGTGCTCCAAAGCAACAAGTCTTTGTCACAGACAAGAGATCTTTAGTAACAAAAAAATCAGAACTATTTTAACAATGTTAAACATATTAGCTTTTATATACTTAGTAGGTGTGGAAAATATGTATTGTTTAATTTTAAACCAGCCCATTCATGGCAAAAAATATAAACAGGGCCGTAAAAGTGCACTTTAGAACAGAAAGTACCCACCACATTACTACTGATTAGATCAAACTAAATCCTAGTTAAGGAAAACACTACCTATCTATTTGCAACGCACATTCCAAGATCAGGTATTAAGAAAAGCATAACATATACATAAAATTGTTTTAACTAAAATCATTTTCAACTAACTAATGCAATAAAGCCTTCATCACATCTGTAACAACAACTAAAATCAAGATAAAGAAAAACACAAAGCTATCTAACCATAAACATAATCAAACTAGAACACAATAAAATATAAAAAATACATCTGTCTAGTAATATCTAGTAAATATGCATCCATGTGTATTAGTGTGCATAAAAACTGTTATTAACAGCTCAGAAAAAAATGTTAGTGGTTTGCAAAAAAAAAAAACATGTATATACAATGAAAACTAGTAGAAAAAACACACAGAAATACAGAAAACAGTGGATGAAGTAAACTAGTAATATATAAAAGTGTGCAGGTGTGTGCATGAGCATCCACCAGTATGGTAAATGGATGAATTATACCAATACTACATGGTAATAGCGGCATGAAAAAACCCTGGTGTGATGCAATAAATCTAATCAAAGCAGAAATGAGGTTAAAGTTGCTAAACACACACACATTATATATATATATATATATATATATATATATATATATATATATATATATATATATATATATATATATATATATATATATATATATATAGTTATACACATTATACACATCATTTTTATTATTATTTACTATATTTTAGTACATAAAAATATTGCTCAAAAAATTCACTAAAAAACCTTTACAGATTGTGTGGCAGCAAATTCAGTGTACTCTTAATAGAGCAATAGTAGTCCTGGTTTTCTGAATGCATTTAATTTCAACTGCCAGCAGAGTTCTTTTTTCTCCAACACACCACTGACATCCTCTTCAAGCTCATCCATCTCCACATAGTCCAGTGTTATAAATTTAAAACCAGAATGTCTGGGGTGTTCTAATAATTGTTTGGATAAGGTGTTCCTCTGGTATTTAAGTCTGATGTCAGAAAGATGACCTGAAATCCTCCTTTTCAGTTTATTCATAGTCTTACCGACATAAAATGCAGGGCAGTTATTACACATGGCCCTATATATAACTTTTTCAGTATTACAGTTACCACCTGCTGAGGATTTCACCATCTTTTCAAGATCTTTTTAAGAACGGGGCACTCAAATGAGTCGCACTCCATCATTATGCAAAATACAGTTTCATGTAAGTTGTAGCTTTATATATCAAGTGCCATGCAACTGCGTTTTCTCGATTAGCAAATTATAGCGTACTGACAGATAGCTGAAGGCAAAGTAAGTGCTGAAGGAGTTAAGGGATGTTATGATGCTATAATACACTCAAAGAGTCTAATTTCAGAATGCTAATAGAGAAACAATGTGCCAGGAATCTTTTGAAACCAGATTAATTAACAGTACACCCTGGCCTTCTTAGGCTGGGGAATGAGTCATTGCAAGAATGTCTGTAAGATAGTGTGTACTGGTACTGAATGTTACAAGGTTAAAAGATACATTTTATACCATGTGGTGTATGTTTTAAAATGCTTATTTGGGAAGTGTTCATGTGAAGCTCTAAGAGGTTGGGAGGGTGGCCTAATGGTTAAGGTGTTGGCCTTACAAACACAAGGTACAGGGTTTGAGTTTCACAGGGATAAAATGCTGGCTTAAAAATGGCTCGGGGGGGGGCAGTTAGCCTAGTACTAATCTATGAATCTAAAAGAGAGAATCATGAGGTGATGAAGACATTTTTAAATACATTGGTTCAGTGAAGGTAATATAAAGTCAAGTTCTGCATACATGAAACTGATAAAAAATGGTATATATGTAATGTTTTTTCCTTTGTTCTTTGAGACTGATTGAAAATCTTGGCAGGCAGTCTCCCAGCGCTGTTTATGGAATACACCAGTACTTTGCACATCCTGAAGCATTATTCTTGACTCATGACCAAAAGGTAAAACTCTGTTATTTATTTGTGAACTTTAACAGTACTGAGTGAACACAAACTGGACTAAAGGCTTAAGAAAACAAAATAATAAACATATAAGTATTTAACTAATTCATTTACTTAGTAGAAAACAAGTCATTGTTCTCCTCTGCAGTATTCACACTGAACTTATACAATGACATGCTATTTACTGCTACATCGACTTATCTTTTGCACGTTGTTGGTAGTCTTAGAAAATTCCAGAATGTACTGCTTACTCTACTGTTGCACTGAAGAGCAGGCAGACCAGAGGGTTAAGGCTATGAACTATGACTTAGCATCATCCTAGAGTTGTGGGTTTAATTACCTCAGTTTCCATTAACTTTCTGTGTGATTATAAGCAAATCATTTAGTTATAAAATTGCTAAATAGTCAATTCTAAAGACATGCACTTATGTCTCTCACTAACAAATTTAAAAAGAAACCTTGTAGAATCTTTAGGAAATAATAGCCTTCACACAATGTATATATCATATATACATATACCGTACAGTGTAGATTTGGGTCTCTCTGCCCTTTTGACTTATAATTATTCTGAATAGAGTTGATATACATGTGGCACCATACATGTCTAACTCTTGTAATGAATGAAGAGCTTGGTGACAAGGGGCAGACAACGGACGCATCACCAGTAAGATGGAAAACTCACCTAAGGCCTTCCTTATTTATGGGAAAGTGAATCCCCCAAACATGGTTTCAAGAGCTGCTTTTAAACCAATCAACACTTCAGCTGGAAGGAATGCAGGGCACAGAGGTAAGCATTGGATGTGTACCAATTAATCAGGTTTCACCTGGAGAGAGTACTTGAATTTGGAAACGCAGAGCAGGTGTGCATCTCTTTTGCTCCAGGTAGAGACAACCTAAAAAAACACTTTCTAAGGGGAATTGTTATCTACATTGTCTTTTGCATTAGGCAACAAGCCACAGTTTGAAAACAATCATTACAGTTATGTCTTTTTGCACTACTTTCAACAGAAGTGTCATCCTTCACTGCAGCCATTTTCATGATCCACTTGGTTGCAGGCTCACTCCTTCACCAAACATTATTGTTTATACCAGGATTCCAAAAGCTGATCCTCCTTTTGTAGCTCAGAGCATCAAGACTTTGTCGTGAGTCCTTGCATTTTGACCTTCCTCTGGTTGTGACCTCCCAAGAATATTTTAAACATTTTCCCTGTTTGAGATTCTGCCCAACATTTACTCACTGCAGAAGGCCTCTGACATGATATAAAACAGATTTGTACTTACCATATCATCTGGTTTGCAACAAAGCCCTTTGGAGTGGGTGCTTATTACTTTCCCATTTTCATTCTTTGTTGGCCTGGATGGCCTCTTCAGCCAGTATCAATGAACAGACATTCCTGCAAGTTGAGCTGGTACATCATTTTATATTCTTGTGTTATTGTTTCTCTGTCTTTCAGTTTATGCTTGCTCAGTGCACGGGAATCAAAATAGGTAGTGCAAGGGCTGGACGTGCTTCCTTGTCTAGTGCATGGTATCACTATATGCACTATTTGGAGACTTGCTCACTCTTGTAAACTTAAAAAAAATGTCTTAATTATGCAGAGCCATAGACATCATAAAAGGAAATCCTAACAACTGCATCCTGTAGAAGGCTTCCTCAACTTCATCTTAATACATTTACAACACTAAGCATGGTACTGTAAAAGCGCAATAAATTATCATTAAACACATGTAAGCTCAGAAGTAAAAGTATATCTGGAAATTATAATGAATAATATGTCATGGAGAGGCCATATGTAAGTTTTTAAGAGACCTCATCAAACTGACTAGCATGGGAGGCTCCTAAAGCCATGAGGGTAAGAGGCTGCAGAGGTGTGGTACCTTATAGCAGAATGAACAATGGTCAGAAGATGTTATCCATACCCTAGGAACCTTGAGCAACTGCAAATAGGCAGAGTGCAGAGGTCTTGCGAGAGCACAGGGAGTTGGAATTCTTTCAGAGAGGGGGATCCAGGTCTTTTAGAGACAAATACATAAAACCAGAACTTTAAAGGTGATTCAAGATAGAACCAATGACCAGAAAAGACTGTCCATAACTTTTCCATCATATTAGTAACACTTTTATTCCCTTTCTATGTATTTGTTTAGGTAGGTAGAGTAGGCTACACGGACCCATTTTCATTTCTGAACTTGTTGGATCAGTAATAATAAAAACATAGGTGAGAACAATACAACTGGATGCTGCAAAGCAATTATATTTATTATAGGGTATGAACAAAGCAATATGTGTGCTTGCATTAAATGGGAATTATACATTATATTTTCAATAACTAGTGGAAATAGAGGAAGCATACTAGTGCCAGATGATGTATTTGGAGGGTATAAGAATGTTATTTATGATTTATTAGTTTCAGAGAAGACAGACATGAATACCAGTAAATGTAAGAGAGGCTATTAGCACATGTGTTTTGTTAATGCTAACCATGAAGGGATACATTATAGTCAGCAGGGTAATGTTTATGTGGTCTAATGTGAATGAAGTTGGAGGCAGTAAATATGCTACTTGTTGTGTATTCCAATGAATGTTGTATGAAGTGCAAATACATGGAATAATTCAGAACCAGGTAATAAGGTATAAAACCCAACAGAAATCTGCTGCACATGATTGATTAAGCAAAATTAAGTAACTATAAAGCCAATCTACCACCCTGATCTACAAGTTCTAGTACACAAAGTACTGTTTGTGGATGGGCCATAGAATTCTGCACCAACTGAAGGCATTCAGATTCTGAATTAGGCAACTCTAGGTAAAGGGAATTGCAAGTAGTCAGGCTGGGTAGATACAAAATCATGAGCAACCACAAGTAGGTCCTCAGATGAAAACAGGTGTTTGATTTAAATTACAGTCTTTAGGTAGTAATTCAAGGACATGATGACAGCTGACACCTGGTCCATGAATGTCATTTTGTCATTGAGGATGATGTTAAGTTAAGCTTCTCATTCCCTTAAATAAAGGCACTCATGGCTAGAAAATCTGAATTCCAAGTGCGATGCATTGTCATTAACTCTGCCTCTTGTACGTGGTGCTTGAGGCAATTACTACACATTCAAGACAGGAAGAAATTTAAGGGAGTTTAGGGAACGTATAAGAGATGCATGTTCCTGAGGGAAGGAGAAGTACAGATGTTTATCAGGTTTACTATCATTTCTTCGAAGTGAAGTCAGTCGACGCCACTTCGTTCAAAAATCGGAATGTCAACCATAGGCAATGTCGAACACTGATATTGCCGAAATATACATCTGCCCCTATCTCGACCCATGTTAAAACCCGTCCCTAGGTAGCAGTCAATATGTATTTCGGCAATTCCGGTGTTCGACATTGTGAATTTCGTACAATCTCGGTCAACCATGTGAACAGTTGACTGAGTACATTTCGGGTATATGATAGTAAACCGTTTATCATCCACGTAACAGTAATAGTGACATCTCCCTTAAATGAGCTTTCCTAGTAGAAGTTTATACTCAGATAACAACAGTGAACAAAATGGAGCCAAGCAAGCCTCTGGGCCAAAAGGGGGTTGTACAATATGAAATTAACTGTAGGCATTACTCTCTGCATTCAGTCTGAGAGGTGGGAACAAACTCAGATTAGAACTGTACCAAAGATCTGCACATACTGTAAAGGATAACATAGTCATGCATGTTAGATGCTAAGTAGAAATCAAGAAGGGCCATAAAAGAGTAACAACACTGATCTGTTACCAATACAAGATCATTCAGTACTCTAGTGAGGTCAGTCACAGTACCATGTCTAGAACAAAATCCAAACTAAAATGGATCCTGGACTCAAAGTTCCCTTAAAATGGAATCAAGCTGTATATACAAACTTTCACTGTAACCTTATCTGCTAAGATCATTAGGACCTAATGTAGTCATCTACAATACTGGGGTCCTAAGTGCCTATTTAAAATAAAAAAGATGTAGGAAAGCCCTACTCAGAGACAAATGTAAGTCTGATACAAAAATGGACCCAGAGCAACAAGATGGGTAGCAAAATGCAACCAGAAAGCCTTCCTTAGCTTTGTTATAAACCTTAGAAATAATGTCCAGCACTGCACACAACTAATGGTAAATTATATCGCATACTTGGATCCAGAGGTCATAGCCAATCTACTAGCTGATAAATTTGGCTCTAATTTAATTCCCCTCTCCACTCCTATATTCCCAGATCTCCTTCCTGCATATACACCCCTCCTTCAAATGAACAAGTCCTCAAGGCATTATCCAAGGCCAAGAACATTGCTTCAGTGGGACTTGATAACATACTGGACTTACTGGACAGCCTGAAACAGGGCCTGTCAGACCCCCCTACAAAGGTTAATCAATGTCAGCTTCCCAACAGGCTTTGTGTCACATGAATGGAGGACACCATCTGTCACCCCCTAGCATGAAGGTAGGATGTCAATGAAACCAGGAAATTACAGACCCATTAATTCAACCAGCCTCATATGTAAGGCTATGGAAAGGATCATTATGGAATTAATAAATATGGGCATAGCTAACTTGCAAACTCTTGATCTAAGCCAGTTTGGACTTTTCATAGGTTCATAGGTAGGTACTAAGCTATTGGCCCTAGGGCCTATATAAGCCTAGCCAAATGGTACCCTGGCTTTTGCCACCCAAGAAAATTATTTTCCTGTGCCCCTGTCAAGCAGAGCCACAAAAGTGATCCCCGGGGTGAATTTCCTATCTCCCATCCAATCATCAAGATTTTTCTTGAAGAGTGCTAATGAGGAGCTTTGTTTGATATATATAGGTTGTTTGTTCCAGAGTATGGGAAGTCTCTGAGACAGGAATCTATCCCTCCAGCATGTTCTGTTTATTGTGGTGACAAGGTTTAGGTCTCTAGAGCTTGTAGCTCGAAGGGATTGGGATTTCTTTACATGGAGCATGTCCAACAGCTCTGGGTTTGACATAACTTTGTATGTTAGGCAGAGATCGCATCTGAGTAGGCGATATGCGACAGAGTAAAGCTGGAGTTTTTTGAGATGGTCTGCGTAGGGCATCTGTTTGAGGCCGGTAATCCTCTTTGTGAGGTATTTCTGTGGCCTTTCCAGTTGTTGTAGATGTCTTGTGAGATACATACCAAAAGGGGCATTGTACTCTATAATGGGTCTAATGAGTGATGAGTAGAGGGGAACAATGGCATTTTTTTTCCTGGATGAGAAACCTTTTGTGATAAGGTGTGCCATGTAGAAGGATTTCCTGACTACTGTGGCAATGTGATTATCAAAGGTGAGACTACTGTCCACCTGTGTCCCAAGGTCTCTTATCACACTTTCAGTGTTAAATAAACTACTGCCTATGTAGTAGTTCATGGGAACAGAGTTTTTACCAAAAGGGATGACAATGCACTTTTTGGCATTGAGCTTGAGGCCATGGCTTTGACACCAGGCATCTGTCTCAGTGAGGCCCTTTTGTAGGATGTCCACATCATTAGGAGATTTGATTATGGCTCCTAGTTTGCAGTCATCAGCAAACTTAGCCAAAGACCTTCTGTGTTAACCTGTACATCAGAGAAGTAGATACCAAACAGGAGAGGACCTAGGACTGAACCCTGTGGTACTCCACGTGTCACTGGTCTGAAGTTGGATTTAGAGTCTGCTACTTTAACAGTGTGGGTTCAGTCAGTGAGCCAGTTGGCAACCCATCTTGTTACATAGGGATTTATACCTAATTTAGTGAGTTTGTCTATAATTCCAGAGTGGGGGATGGTGTTGAAAACCTTGGCGAGATCTACATAGGCTGTGTGTACCACCTTACCCTCATCTACAGCTTTGGTGACAGCTTCAAAGAAGTTTATCAGGTTTAGGAGACATGATCTGCCTTTTACAAACCCAAACTGGGTAGGGTCCAGAATCTGGAGATTACCAATGTCATTGTTTATAAGTTCCATGATGATATGCTCCATAGCCTTGCAGACCAGGCTTGTCAGGCTAATGGGGCGGTAGTTCCCGGGGTCCATTGTGGCTCCCCCTTTGTGGAGTGGAATAACCATTGCTGTGCGCCATTCAGTGGGCACAAAGCCTGAGGTGAGGCTATGATTGAATATGGTACTTAGGTGGGGTGCCAGTTCGTTCTGTAGTTCATGTAGAATGCAGCCTGGGATGTTGTCAGGTCCCATGGATGCTGTGTTCCTGGCTTTGGAGAGTGTTTTTTACCTGTGCAGCCATGATTACAGGTACTTTGCATTCTTCCGGTATAGAGATGGGCCCTTTAGTGGATGAGAGAGGGGAAAAGTTAGCACTGAGCCTATCTGCCAGGATGTTGGCAATATCAGTTGGTTCTGTATATTTACTGCCATTATGCTGTAACTCAGAGCAGATCTGAGTGTTGCCATTGAGATTCTTGACATAGCTATGGAATGCTTTGTGGTTGTCTTTAGAATCAGTGGTGATTTTGTTTTTGTAACTAGCTTTGGAGGATTTTATGAGGGATCTCAGCTTCTTACTGAGGCTGACCACGGAGTTCCTCCAATCATGGAATTTTACTCTTTTTTGCAACAGTTTCTTTCTTCTGTTGTAGAGTTTGTTTATAGCAGGGGACCACCAGATTGGCTTCCTTTTTTTGGAGGATAGCATCTTGGTTCTGTTTTCAAGGGTAGATCCTGTCATCTTAACCTTAGTAGCATCTGTGAGAAAGTTACTGAAACAATGTTTGAAGGGAAATCAGTACACACCATATATCTTGACCTAGCAAAGGCATTCAACACCATTCCACACTCAGGTATTGTAGCAAAACTATCCCAGCTGAATGTTCATTGTATAGCAAATTGGCTGTCAAATAGTACTCAGGATATTAGGGTAGCTCTACCCCTTCCAAAAGACCTGTCATGAATGGTGCATCCCAGGGTTCAGTCCTTGAGTCACATCTCTTTGGCATTTACTTCTCAGAGGTCAAAGCTATTGTTAAGAGTATATGGCTGGTTAAGTTTGAAAATGACTGTAAACTTTGTGTCAATGTAAAATTGAGAAAATGGCATCCCTTGCAGGCATGACATCTGCACGGCTCCAAAAATTAAAGTTGCAGTCACAAATATCAAAGAGCCAGGAAACCGTAGCATATAAATATTTATTCACTTAGGTGGCTAAATAGCATTAAACCATAATAAAGGAAACATGAACAACCTAAGTGAATAAATATTTATATGCTACAGTTTGCTGGCTCTTTGATATTTGTGACTGTCACTGTAAAATTCCCAGAGGATGCCAAAGCTCCTCCATGAGGGCTCTCCCCAAACCAATAGTTGGTATCAAAATGCCATGGACTAAAACTAAATGCCAAGAAAAGTATAATAGCATCCTTCAACAAACAAGCAAGAAGTCCATTATAAATGTTGCTTTAACAACACACCCCTGAAAATTGATTCAGTATTTAGGTAGCTAAGAACCTATGTAGACAACAAACTGTGCTTTGATCATTAAAGGTATGGCATCCAGGACCAAGAATGTGATCATTTAATTGTACGCTGCACTCCCCAGGCTTATCATTGAGGATAATATGTCCTTCAGTTTGTACCTGTCCAGACATCTGACACAACCTGAAAGCCCACAATGCTTTCTTACAAGGAAAATCAAGGGCCTAAATCAGAAAAACTGAGGACCGTCTGAAAGCCTTATCCCTTTTTTCAATGCCACACAGATTGCTAGGACACAATCTCTGTCTCATGTACAGAGCCTCAGCAGCCCTTATCCTTTCAGACCTACTGCCTATTCACAAGCCTAGTGTATTCAATAAATTTCAGGTAAGTTGTTTGTTTATTTGTGGATATTAAAAGTGTACCTGAGATTTACTTGTAGATATTAAAAGGATTTTAAAGCGCATTTACTCCACCTTAGTTTCCAGTGATTTCTTATTTCTTATTGAATACAGTTGGTGTGTCACTGGATTTATCTATGTGCTGGTTCACTTTTTTTACACAGATCTAGTGTAGGCATAAACACCCACTCAAGAGATGCAAATCTCTTTTGCAACATAAATAGAGCACTTTGGAGGGATAAATATGTACCACAGAGAACACCCCTTCTTTGGAATCATCTTCATCTCCACATAAAGCAAAGGTACTTTTACACTATTTAAACATAATCTGGATGAGTGGATAGGTAACTGCAAATTCATCCCTTGTTTTGCACCCTTGTCCCCCAAGGATAGGGGCAATATGTACATTTTCTGCGTATCTCTGGGTTATTCAAACTTAAAAAATAAGGGGTAAACACTTCATGGGAATGTATGGCTAAGCTACTAAAGATCCTCATGGATCAATAACCTGGAAAGTTCCTGTTAATCTATCAACAATCATTTGATCTATGCATGAGTCCAAACCACAGGTGGTTAGATGCATCTTTGAAACCACAATCATGAATTTGCAGTAATTAAGTGACTGGAACTCTAATGAGTGTCAGGAAAGAGGCTCACAATGAATCTTGCAGGCAGGGGTGCCTTGGTCTGTCCTCAAACTGTTAGCAGGCTTAGCGGGATCTCTTGGTGAACAAGTCACAACAAATAAGTAAATGAATGAATAAATGCATGAAGGAATACATTAGTAAGTAGGTGTGAATAAGAAGACGTCTCATATTGCTTTGTGCTTTATGCATAGATATGTTGATTTTTATTTGAGCATAACATAGTTATTACAGTTATTCTTTGAGTGGTTCTGTGTAGTTAGTAAACACAGCTTGCTTTTTTGTATGCCTCCACATATGCCCATAGGTATGTGGTTGAATCTGTGAGCCTCATCTTCCCATATTTGTTCTTTTTATCACTGTGCGCTCTCCGTTACTCTTGCTTTCCTCACATTTTATAATTGCATGAGTGTAATGTAAGGGGCATGATAATACCTGAGAAAGTGAACGGAATTAAATGTACAATGTTTTGCCATGTTGCAGCCAGCACTGGCCATGTGATTTGATAGGTACATACCAGTCTGGACTAATGGGGTCTGTTTACATTGTACAGTTTGTGATGTCATTGTTATTTTTTTAATTTTCATTTCTGTGTATTCATTTCATTAGGCCCTACCTATTCTTCACCCCTCAAGTTTTCTGCATTCATTTACCCTCTATCTACATCTATTACTGTACCTTAGAGTTGTTGAGTTGCCACCCTCACGTTAAACTCCTCCTTCTCCACTCCTCCCCCTCTTTCTTTGTGGGTGGGTTGGCATCCTATAGCACAGGTTTGTTTACCAGATGTTATCACCTATTATAAATACTGTGTTCATAATGCATTTAGCAACCTGTTGTGCAACTTATTACTGCCAATGCATAATGTTTATTGCTCTTTTACTACAGAATTGGTTACAAATCTGTTTTTTTTTTATCCTTACTTTATCTACGGGCTAAATCTGAAACTGTTCCATTGTGATCAGTGTTATAGTAGTAGGTTAGTTCCATGATTTGTATAAATGCTGTGCTGAATGTCAATTGTCCAGCCGTAAGCTTCCAAGCAATGTGCAGCCTGACCATTTTGTTTTACAAGATTTTATTATTAGTGGATTCAAGAATGAGTTGGATTTCGGCCAATTACTCCAGAGGGAAGGAAACATATTCTCAACAAATGAGTGGTTCCACCTCCTGATGGTGCATAGTTCATTTATCTTCCACAAGATGTGTATATCCATGTGTTAAGGCATCATCTTTTTTTGATAACTATCACCGGCTTTGGATCCTTGGTTTCCCCATAACTCCTTTTCTTTTGAGGGCAAGTGCATCTTGGGATATACTTGGACATGCCCTTTTGCTGAATGTGTATGTACAGTCATTCTGAATGGGAATGCCTCATGGCCATTGGGCTAGGAATGCCTCTGTGACCTATGATAAAGGAGCAGAAAAGCAATGGCTATTGTACTGTGGCCAACTGGGCTTTTGTTTTTAGGTCATACCTCCCCAGACTTGTGGGCTTATCTCACATAGGTGGGCATGCAATGATGCCTTGAGGGAAAACTCCATCTGTTCTGGTGACACGTCCATCTTTTGTCTTTCTGTTTACTGCAGCATCAGCTCTGCGTTCTTATTCTTCTTCCTAACAAGAGTTGTGAGTGTTAAGACTGTAAAAATCCTGTTGGTTGCAATGGAGGTTTTCTGAATAAGAGAAGAGCAAGAGACAGGTGGCAACACTTTTGTCCACAATATTTGTTACTGTTTCTATAACGATCTTAACTCGATCATTAGACTGAGTATAGCTTGGTGATGAAATAATCTGTTGAAATTTGCAGTTTGTGAACATGCATGAAATTCTCGAGTAACTAAAGTGTTGACTGGTACCTAAAATGAGTATGTCAGAAATAATGTGGCACAAAAATGGATTTTATTAATTTGGTGACAGTTTATGAAGCAGTACCTTCAGCATGAAAATCTCAATTTACTTTGGGTAGTTCTCAGCACAGATGCGAAACTGATTCTCTTTAAAATGAAATAAAGCAGTAACTACTTTACCTGATAGTATGTCCAAAATTTAATGATGTATCACTGAATCTTTAGCATTGTTCTTATCATATATGCTACAGTTTTGACAGTCCTTTTTTCACAACATGTTCAGTTTGGTGAAACACTCCAGGCTGGAAAATTATGTCACATGGTATTTCTGTACACTTAACAATAACCAGATGTGCTTCATGGATTCTCTCCAGTATCTGGTTGTGTAATTATAGCTGTAGTAGACATGAATAATGTAATGGAACTTTTTCTTGTCATCTGTTTAGCCTATTGGTACTGTACATTTTAAGCAATCATAGCTGCAAAATAATTTTCAGTATGACAGATAGTCATGAAGTAAATTGTTAAGTTCACTAAATAAGTGGGCATATTGTTCGAAAATGTCAAATGTACCATTTGAAGTTCATTTCTTATTTGAATTCTGCATCACCGCACACTACCCTCAACTTTTGAGGCTTAACAGGTTGCACTACATAAATCTGTGCATTATTGCTTCTGTAAGCATGCAAACTTTATGCTTTACAAATGTGAATCATGTTCACTGTAACTCTATGAGTCATTGACTCTGGAAATGTACAAATCATTGTGCAAATATGTGAATAATTGATTCAGTGACTATGTTAATCATGATTGATGAGAGCATTTTTACCTCTAGTGTTCATCACAGAACCAGTTACATTATCTGGTGCCATGTGCAGTTCCATGATCTAGCACCCCTCAAACTTGTTTTTGGAGGCAGAGCAGGATTCCCCCCAAAACTTAGATATGCCAGCTCCACAGTCACATGATAATGGGGAAGGGAATAATTCACCAAAATAGCTGAAAGGATTCTCAAGGAATCACTTGTTTCACTTTAATTTAAGCGTGGGGAAACCATTACATTAGGTTTGAGAAAAATTAATAGGTGGCCAAACCTCCTTCACTCTCTATTAAGAGATGAACGTGTCTTCTTATTGTGCTGTTGACTACACAATGAATAAAATGGTGGCTGCTGATCTGAATGATTAATATTTTTAATTGAGTCATCAGACTCATGGATAACAGTAACTTTCTTTGCTGCTATATTGTTTGACTTTAGTTTTATTTTAATTTTGCAAACATCTGAATCTTCAGTGAGCTTTTCATCTGAATACTGATTAACTCTGCTGATGTATACACGCAGCTTTTTCAAGTATGAAATTAGGTTCTGACAAAGATTTCCTTTTTACTTTGTCATTTGTAATTCCACTGACAACTATATCTGTCAACAATAAATCGTACTGCTCACCAAATTTACAGTCATCAGGTTGGATTTCATAAACTTTTCAGAACTCAGCTTAATCTGCAGAGTTCCACACAAAATTTATGGCTAACCAACCAAGTAATATGCAAATATGCCGCAATCTATGGAGAATACCTCAGCGCAAGGCAGACATAACCAGTGATGTCAAGACAACTACATTCAGTTATGTTAAATATGTTTTCAAGGAAAACTCATTCATAAAGTAATGTATATATGTGCATTACTAATGCATATCTACTGAAGGTATACAAGCCCAATGGAACTTTCAGTAATTCATGAAAAGTACTACATGAAGACAAATGTGCATCAGCAGTTATGTCTAAAACCTGACAAATGTTCACAAGCAATTACGAATATCCTCATAATACGTAGACTAATATATATAAATATACCCATCACAACTTGCAGAATCTAATAAAAAAATAATTAGTTAAGGAGAACAGCAGTCACAGCCACATGGCCATGGCTAACAGTAGCTAACAATGGTTGCAGGACACGTGGGAAACACAAGTAACATACAATTCCAAGGAAATAGGGTGATAGAAAAGCAGATGTGGAGTGAGAGAAAAGAAGAGGGGCATGCAAGAAATACAATGGAATAAAAAGGTCAAATGGAGAATCAGCGGGTCACGGGCAATATTTTTTGGTGGGAATAGGCCTCATTTTTATTTTTTGAAGAAGAATAGGAATGGAAAAGGCATGGAAAGCTGCATGGAATCAGGAATACCAGACAGGACAAAATCTTCCGCCTCAAGGAAGATTAAACCTTTCTGGTGGACATCTACAATAAATAAACTCTATAATAAAAGGAAAAAAATTGCTGTTCAAAAGAGCAGGTGCCTGATTGGAAGCAATCTCTCCTTAGCCTGAACAAGCAAATAAGAGCACTAGTGAAATCCTCCAAAACAAACCGAGTCCAAATTGGCCACATCTACTAAAGGCAGTCATAAGGCCTTCTTCACATATGTCCACAATCTCAAGGGGAGCACCCAGATTTGCTCTGAACTAGTGGTCAAGGATACCACATGCATACCTCTCAACCTACTGAATCTCTCGGTTTCCCCGGGTTTTGAGGTCCCAATAATGGGGTGCCACGATTCCCGAATGGCACCCCTTAATTTATGAATTTCCCAGCTATTTTTTTTTTCCGTCTTTTTTCAGACTGATGTCATTGTGCGAAGGTGTGTGCGGTGACGTCAGCTTCATAAGCAGCCTGCCAACCTATCAGATTTCAGCTGAGAGCTACCCTGGGCTGAGTGAGAGACTTGAATTTGTTTATTTACATTTAGAAGTGCATGATGTACGGGACTCACATGTCTTGCATGCTACAAGCCTGCAACAGTTAGGATAGGGTAGGGATTAGGGAATAAAGACAGAGAGTTGGGACAGACCAGTCAAGACCACAAGTCAGTCAGAGTGAGAGAGTTAGTTAGAAGAACTTAGTTACTTAGAAGAAGCCTGACAGAGTGAGCTTTTGAGCAAGCAGCTGATTACAACAGACAGAGACAGTGTGTTATTGTTTGTGTTTGAGTCGCTGCATATTTCGTGCACTACAGCAATGCATGCACTTCTTGCATAAAAGTTTAGTTATTTTAGAGAAGGCAGCAGCAGGAATCAGGACAGACTCATGATCCCTGGCAGCAGAGCAGCAGAACAAGACAATTTGCACAAGTCTAGCCTAACAGACTCGAAGCTGTGAGGCCGTCAATTCCAGTCAATGGAGTGTCTTACAGCCACATGTGTTTTATAACAGTAGAACATTAACTCGTGGATTGGTGGGCTGCCTTTTTTCTCTATACTTTTAATTCTGACTGTAAATATTAATGGGCATTTTGCGGTCTGTTCAAACTTATTTTCAAAGGGTTGTGTTTAATTTGACTAATACTAAGGGCAGGCATAAGAGAAGTTGGTTGAAAACTCTAAGGTAGCAATAAAAGTCAGCTAAGACTTGCCAAATTACCATACCAGGACAGCAGTATATTTAATGATTATTTATTAAACATTTGATGACTGGATAAGGGCCTGAGATGCTAGGCAAACCCAAATACATTACTAGAAGCATTTTTTCATGACAAAAAGTTAACTATTATTGTAATTTAGCTGTAGTATACATAGTTACTTTTGCCTTAACGCTAACTTAATAATGGTAAATAAAAAAGCACAAGCTGATGTGCACAATAGCAGTGTTATTTATTTTGCAAGAAAATCATTTCTGTATTCTGTAGTAACTGTGACATAGGGAGCAAATAAAGTGATTTTTGGTACAAAATGACTACACAGTGGCTTTGAGCATAACAATGAGGATATAGTGGAAATGGCATAAAAGCTATTATATAATTACTTCGCAATATATGCTCTAAAGAACATCTTTGTGTATAAGCCATGCTTCTTTAATAAAAATTGGGACAGGTTTTAGTAACAGAGCTCAAAATATTATAGTTTACTGCACTGGTGATTTAAGATGGTAACTGCAGCAACCTAGAATATTGTTAATGTAATTGTGTGTATATGGCTTGAGTCACATCTGAAAAGGGTTCTTAGACAGTGTGTACTTACCCAGTCAACAAATGTATAAACAGATACATTTTATATATATATATATATATATATATATATATATATGTGTGTGTGTGTGTGTGTGTGTATGTGTATATGAAAATGGATGATGGAATGTGACTTTCTGAAGCTTGTAGTGTGATGTTAGAACTCTTGTTTGTTTGGCAGCTTTGGTGACTTACAAACACTTCATAACTATTACTTGACAAAATTGCACATTATAACATGATGTATCCCCCATCAGTAAAATAGGTGACCTCTGTCTGGCATACAGAGAAATCTCAGACTCCACCCTGATGAGACTGGTGCATATCTGCAAGTCAAGCTCCACTCGAGTAACCCACACGAGCGACCTCAACATGGTCTGTGACATTAATAGAACTTGTTGGTGGGATACATTTATGTCCTACAGACTCCCCCTTTTGTTGAATAGACTCCCTCTCCATGTAAAGCAGAGTACCTCATTAACCCTTTTTAAGTGCAACCTGGATAACTGGATGGGAAACAAAAAATGCACTCCTGGGATACCACCTATGTCCCTGTGGGACAGTGGCATAGGGTAATGATATGTTGGAACCTGGGCTAAATTCTTGGCTAGGCTTTTAAGGGCCAATAGCCTACTAACTTCCTATGATCCTATGATCCTAAAGAGGAGGTGGGCAAGAGAGCATGTGAAAATCTATAGCAAATATCAAAAGACATGATTGATACAGTCCAGAAATACACATAAAGGAAAGGTAAGGTACACACACAGCTCACATGTAGACTATACAACATGAGTGAAGGAAAAATGACAGACAGGATAGGAATGTATACCACCAGGCTGAAGTGCAAAATACATATATATAAATGCACAAATCAGTTCTGAGATGTTGCATACAATGTGACAGTCATGCCAGAATGTATATGACTGATAGTAGGTGTTTGTCAGAGACCACTTAATGGGGAGTGCTGTCATTGCATTGCACAATGGATATTGAATATAGTCAGCCACTATGCTGTCAGTGGCAAAATTATAAGCCAAGCAGCTGTAAGGATGATCAAATTCAGGCAAGGAAATGCAGGAGCAGACAAGAACCTCCAAACCTGCATGTGAAAGGCAAACATCCAGGCACAGTGCCAATCAGCATTATCATAGCAAAAGATTAATGCGGCTATGTAATAAAATGCATAAGTATACACAGCACAATCACAGGAGAAATGGGATCCAAATGTCAAAGACACATGACATGCCAGAGGCAACACATATTAGTGTTCAGGTATGCAATGTAGATATGTGACATGCAGTGGCATTACATAAGCCATACTGAAAGAAGGCTCATCACACATATCTGCACCAATGACATGGAATATGAAGTAAATGATGATATGTATATGATTAATGAAAGTTAAGGAATGCAAGCCTGTGCATAATCAGGAAGCATAAAAGTCCCTGGGTAATGCAAAATACACAAGTGCAACATGAACAATGATGGATTCAACTCAATAGTCATCACCTTATGTGCATATGCCTTACATGTATATGATACCATTTATGGTGTCACAAGGTCATATTGTACCAGTAGAATGATGATACATTATAGGAAGATAACTATACACTTAGACATATGCCATGTATATGTTAAACATGTAGGACAAAGCTATAAAGGAGAAGGGAGATGGGCAACATAGGACTACTTCAGTGAGGAAATGCCAGCAAGAGAAAGTAGGTGCAGAATAAAGCAGGACAACCATAGTTAATGTGACACAGTACATATGCATGTGTCCCCAAAACAAAATGGACTGCAAATCCTCGCAAGGTACATTTAAGCAAATGGCCATCATGAAAGATCTCTTTAGTATCTCCCAGAAGAACTAACTCATAGATTGTGCTGTGTCCTGAAAGAAGTTATCCATTAGGTCCCTCATTGGTGTCTGAAAGACATGCCAATGCATCCTGGATCTGGTCCTGAAAATCATCTGCCTGGCATGGTGGTGCACATCGTCTGTGCTTAGCCACAGGAACAGTGGCACATGTAAGTCCTGGTCTTTTGTCATCATCATTGGCATTGTCCTTGTCATGATTACCATCTTAGTCCTCAGAGTCTGACTCAGCTGGCAGTGTATTTTGTTATGTTGTTGTCATCATCGTCTGATTGGAGATCTGGCACAGGTCCCACACTGTCAAATTTCAACACAGGAACAAAACATTATGCATACATAATAGGTATTAACCTATAAAGGATGAATAAATGAAGATTCAGACAAAAACGCACACAATCTACATGTTGCAACTGTCATGTACATGATGCTACACTATTGCTTGATGACCTTATTCAACTTTAACACCTGATGTAAGCCATGCATCCAGTCCATGCTAAATTAGAAAAAGGTGTGTAACATACATCATAGTCATATGCCAAACGTGCTTGAAATAAAATACAATCATTGATAAGGCATGCATAAAAATGCATATGCCAGTTAAAATACATGTTCATTACGTATGTGCATAAGCAGAAATGATATACATTGTGTGATGCTGAACAATGTGTTGCTGTGACAGTTTGTTGCAAAACATGACAGTAATCATATGCCAAATGTATAGTACAACAAACTAGAGATTACACAATGCACAATAAATGTTACTGAAGCATTATGAATGGCCTGGAAAGGAAGTCACTCTCACAATATTGATATGTAAGTGGATGTAATACACATGGCAAGTCTTCCTATATTGTCACATCTCTCTACTGCTCCACAGTATGTATTGACATGTGTCACATAACACAATCAATCTTAAAGTCAGACATCTGAAGCAAATATGTGTTACTATAAAGTCAGATGTGCATCAATATATTTGTAAAGAGATCATATGATATGCAATTAACAGCATCAAAATGCATAAAACAGGACATGTATAATGTTTGTCCAAGTTACATCACAGTACAGTATTTGTTGTGACACCGTAACAGTCACCAGATCTGGCCCATAAGGTTTATTTACATGCTATATAAGAAAAGACACAAAGGTGTACTAATAATTAATAATAGCAAGTGTAATATCTTAATTATGCAGTATTATAAATGTCATAATATGCATATATTGATGATGTAAACAGAAGGTCAGGTATGGGCCAGTGTACCCATCATGCATTGTCATTATGTTACTTTGGTATATTACATGTCATGCAGTACTTAGTTTATCAGACATACTTCTGTTGTTACTTGTACAGTTAATGAAGTATTAGTCTTCAGTATGCATGCAAAACACATGTGCACACCACACAGACATATATATCAGTAAGTTTCAAGACAACTATGCCATGCCACTCTAGCATGGAACACTGACATGGGGCTCCCTTCCAAAAGACTTGGTCCAGTATAAGTTAAAGATTGTCTTTAAAGGCATGAAACAAACTCTTCTTTTCAAACAAAAAAAGTGTAACAGTTTTTTGTGCGAAAAGAAAAGTGCATTTTGCATCCTTTAGAAAGATATAAGGTTTAAAAGATTGCTTACAAAAGCAGAAGACAAAACATACTGAGCCATGTTATAGCATGAATATTCATGGGTTAGCAGGAGGCACTTACGTCACTTTGTAAAACATTCAAGTCAGAATCAATATGCCAGCTGAACACAGATGTGTTTCATTTAGGTTGTGTAAACAAGCAGCATATTTATTTATTTATTTTGTTTTACATTTGTTGACTGAGGAAGTCATGCTTTGCACAAAGGCCTCTTTTCAATAGATGCCTGGGGAGAAAGCCCTAGTACATGCAGTACAAACATTTTTTTTAAGTTATATAATAGTAACAATGTCAGGCAGAATACAATTAAAATAAATTTTGTAATGTCAAAATATCCAAGCTAGTAACTATACATACAGTAGTAAGGCATCATATACTAATTACACTTTATATAGATAAGTGTGCAGTAGGACAAATGTCACAGTACTGAGCACTGAGTTATTTACAAAGGATGGAAAGCAAAAGGTTGATTTAATTATGAAACAAATGAAATTAGTGGTACAAGAGCTAAGAGAGGCATAGGTAGAAGGTGGGGTGGGTGAAGACAGAGTGATGGATGTTAACAGAGTACAGGAGAGCAGGGGTATAGTAGAACAGGAAGGAAGCAGAAATGTACAGCTACAGAGCTGGGATGTGGACAGGTATTTTCTTAGATGTGTTTTGAATGTTTGTTAGTTTTCAAGAAGTCTGAGAGCATGTGGGAGGGCATTCTAGAGGATAGCTACAGAGTTTGAGTATAAAGAGGCTCCTGATCCATTTTACCTCAGTGTAATAAAAAAGCACCTGTTCATTGCACATAAGACAACGCTTCACATAACATCAGTGTTATTCACAATAAATCACTATGTATTACACATACCTTGCAGATGCATTAGAGGAAATCTGACATAACAGTTGCATACCTGAATGTCATATAACTACACATCTAAACCTGAAGATTTAAATATGTTAATACTATTTCTGGAGACATAAACGTGGAAAGTAATAACACATACCTCTCTCCCTGTGCTGGTCCTCAAGCCTGTGCATAGGTTCATAGGTTCATAAGTGTGTACTAGACTAATGGCCCTGGGGGCCTTTACAAGCCTAATCATAGGATTACCCTGGCATAGTGCCACCCGACCTTAGTTCCCAGTGCCTCTGTCAAGTAGAGCCACTGGAGTTATCCCTGGGGTGAATTTTCTGTTTCCCATCCACTCATCAAGATTTGTCTTGAAGAGGGTCAGCAAGGTGCTCTGCTTGACATGTATGGGAAGTCTGTTCCATAGCATGGGCAGTCTCTGGGTTATGAACCTGTCCCTCCAGCATGTTCTGTTAATTGTGGTAATGAGGTTGAGGTCTCTGGAGCATGTGGTGTGGAGGGATTGGGATTTCTTTAGATGTAGCATTTCTAACAGAGCTGGGTCAGACATGGCTTTGTAAGTCAAGCAGAGATCGCCTCTAAGTAGGCAATATGAGAAAGAGAATAGTTGGAGTTTATTGAGTCTGTCCATATAGGACAAGTGTTTAAGGCCTAGGATCCTCTTTGTGAGGTACTTTTGCGGCCTCTCCAGTTGTTGCATGTGTCTAGTGAGGTACATGCCAAATGGGGCATTGTACTCGATGATTGGCCTAATGAGGGAAGAGTAGAGGGAGACAGTGACCTCTTTCTTCCTGGATGCAAAACCCTTAGTAATGAGATATGACACATAGAAGGACTTTCTGACCACAGTGGCAATGTGGTGATCAAAAGAGAGGTTGCTGTCAGCCTGTGTTCCCAGATCTCTTATAATGCCTTCTGTGTTCAGTGGACTACCATCAATGTGATAATTCATGGGAACCGGGTTTTTTCCAAAGGGGATGATAACACATTTTTTGGCATTGAGCTTAAGACCATGGTTCTGACACCAGTCGTTGGTCTCAGTAAGGCCATTCTGTAGGATGTCAACATCACTTGGGGAATTAATAATAGCTCCCAACTTGCAATTGTCTGTGAACTTTGTCAGCCAGAGTCCCTTCGTGTTAGCCTGGACTTCAGAGAAGTAGATTAAACAGGAGAGGACCCAGGACTGAACAAATTTGTAGGTCATTGTCCATGTGGTTAGGTACATCTGTACACTTAAACAATGTAATCTTAGATTATATACACTATATACACAAGGCTCTGTTCCTAGCCTGATCTTCAGCCACTGCAAACAGAAAAAAGATATGCAGTACAGCAACAGAAAGGAAGTTTACATTCAATACATAATGACTATGTACAACAAAAGAACAGTGAAAAAATGCACTTATTATATGTAAGTAAGCATATGGTATACAATACAATGCAATATCACATTTTGCATATTCAGTCTTTGATATTTCCCTCTCAATATTGTGCACACATGAGGATTACTGCAGACAAACAGAAAGAAGCTAGATTCAAACTCAAACCTATAACTTTCATTCCTGTTCATACGATAAACCAGAATCATACCTGCCTAGCGAGTCTGTCTTCACTGTGATTGAATGAATTTATTGAAGTCAAACAACTTACATCTATGAATATGGGGTCTATATTATATTATTGAATGCTTAAAAAAGCGAACGCTGATTGATCGACCTAATTTAAGTGAAAGCTTACAATCGCGAACTGTCAGATCAGCGATTTTTTTCCCAGGGAAAAAAATTGCTGATCCAAAACACATACACACACACAAGCACACCAAACAAACAGAAATCCACACACATATACCTAAAATCTGATACCTAACCCTACACTAAACTATGCACACACCACTAACTACCCACTTACCTTAACCCTAACCCTATAGTCCGTCACTATCGCACACTCACCTTACCCGCCCCCTAACCCTAACTCACTTAAATCCGCCCTAACCCTCATGTCCACTCAGTCGCACACACACCTAACCCAAGCCCTAACCCTAACTCACCTAAATCACCCTAACACTCACATCCACACAATCGCACACTTACCTGAATCCGACCGGTAACTTTCCACCATAATACTGAAAATACCGAAGCAACAGAAACCGACAACCGAATTCTTTCCCCAGGAAAAAATTTGAGTTTCAGCTGCTTCAGTTTTTTGCAGTTTCATGAAAATAAGTTCGATCAATCAGCGTTTGCTTTTTTAAGTGTTCGAGGATATAATATAGACCCTCTTATGTAGGTGAAGCACTGCACACACTAACAAGTGGGGCAATCTAAGATTACATTGTGTAAGTGTACATATGTACCTAACCACATGGACAATGACCTACAAATTTGCAGTTTTTGTATGCTGAACTTACTGTGGTGTTACATCATACTTAATAAAGTGTGTACACAGGTATATAATGAATGATACCTCGATGTAATCTTCCTGTATGCACATATGCATGATTACAATTTAATAAATATAGATGTATATATGTATGTATATATATATATATATATATATATATATATATATATATATATATATATATATTGATAGATCTATATGCGTAGGTGTAAATTTGTTTGTCATTCTTTATAGACGTACATACATATTTTAGCCAAATGTGAATGTGTGCGTGTATACTACACAAGTAAAAGAAAATTACAAGTGCTGCCATGTGTACTACATAAGTGGTTATACACATTTAACATCACATTGTACATAATAGATCCAAAGTGCATTGTGCAATGTGAACTGTTGACATCCGTAACATAAATGACTAATATGCTAGAACAAAACCATTACCACTCACAGCACATTTCCTGCAAGTCAGGCACACCTGTGTAAGAATATTCAAGCTGACCAATGATGTAAGTAATACCTGCAGTGTGATTCGAACAAAAAACGATATGGCCATGACTGCATGTCATCACAGTGCTTACAGTGATACCCCTCAGCTTTAACACTTCACATTTCCTGTCATAGTTCACAGGAAAACTTTTGACTGCACTTGAAACACATAAACAGCAATTAAAGGAATTACTTTTCAACTGTGGGATTCAAACCTACACATGTAAAGTAGGAAGCAGGGTAGTCAGTGAAAAGAAGTATATGTATGTATTACCCAGCATTTACACATATAACATTACTGACAGAAGTATACTGTATGATGTTGATTCTGTGCTGATAACTGAGATGTGTAGTCATCCATTGCCATGCTAGATATGTAAACTATCTCCAATGTATAAATTACCAAACAGCTATAGATCTCCAATAAGTGATATGTAATAGTAAATAAATAACTGTGAAGAATTCATCAAAAAAGGCTACAGCAAGATATGAACTCACACATAGGCCAACAACATTTATACTGGCCTATTGCTTAACCATTTGAGCTAATGAACATTACATTTTGCTTAATGTTGCTAAAGTCTTTATTATGGAATAACTATTAAATATACATTTAAACATGGTATAAAACTAACGTGTCAACACACTGAGTTTAATTTTCATAGTTTGCAAGAAAACATTTGTCTGTACTTGAAACACAAAAAATAGCCATTAATGGAATTATTGCACAACCATGGGATTCAAACCTACATATGTAGATTAGTTTGGAGAGCGGTCTGTGATTCCACATACAGTGCTAACCCTGCAGCCGTAAGATAGTATAAGGATTACAGAGCCACACTTTTTGTATCTTCATTGTGTTTGTAAGACTCACACATATTTCAGCCATGATGACCTGGACTGCTCTTATACTCATTAAAGTGATGAAAGAAGAAATGGATTACAGAAGATTGTTGTGAATTTTAAATTTTAGAATTTACTAATGCATGTATTACTTAACATTCAAACACTCAGAAATATACTCTATGATGTTTCTAGAGGTTTTACGGATAACAGAGAAATGTGTAGTCATCAGTGGTCTAGCACTACAGGTGTCAGTGCACCATGGCCATGCTAGATGTGTAAAAATCTGTACTGTATAAGTTACCTAAATTATATATATCTTCCATATATGATGTGAAATATTAAATGAATTACTGCCAATAACTTCTTAAAAACTGAATACACTGGGATTTAAAATCACATGCAAGCAAACAATAGTCACTTTGTTAAATTGCATAACTAGTTGAGTTAAGGGACATCACAGTTTGCTTGATGTTTTAAATGCAGATATTATGGAGTAGCAGTAATAATAGTATGTTTGAAGTCCATATTCATATACAGATGGAATAGCCAGTCCTGCATAATGTTTAAACTGGCCCAGTGAAGTTGCAAATAACTTTAGAATGCATTGATACACAAACTTTAACTTTAATGATTAGAACACATTACTCAGCCATGTAAATTACTATTACAAATACAGATAATTATGGAATACATTTGAGACATAATGCATCAAATAAAGACATATGTTTACTGCATAATTACATATACGATAATGCAGCTGTTACGGTGTGGAGTATGTAACTTACTGAAAGCATCAGGTAGCTGGAGCTGGACCTCTGTGATCCTCTGTTAACTCATTACAGCCGAGTGACATCTACAGGTGTTTCTGCAGTTACCTCCTACTGCTCCTCTAGGCATCAAATATTGCCTGTTCATATTTGCATTAATAATTCCAAAACTATGTTAAACACAAGGTATCAGAATATTTTATCTTGAAGCATATATGAATGCAAACACAATTGTATTGATATATGACCTCTATCAATAAGTATTTGTTAGAACTGTAAGGTGATAATGTCATTTTTTAAAGGCTGAAGCCACACCCACTGGGAGTTAAAGGTACACACTCAAAAGAGCTCTACTGTTGGGAATGAGTTAAAAATCCTCTGCATTCCTCTGATGTAGGTCACCATAGCAGTTGTAGACTTGTATGCCAGTATGGCAGATCCCAGTTCTTGCAATCCGGTTGCAGATGTGGATCATTGTAAAGCTCCTTGGGCCGTGCTTGCATCCTCTGCTCATGTCCAGGACAGACCGTGAGCATCTGCATTGTCTATTCATCTGTCCAGTTTGGCACCCAGATGTACCTCTCACCTCTACAGATTTTTGAAGAATGTCCAGATTTTTGCCTCTTACTTTTTGGTTTGCTTCTCATAAAATTGTAGTTTTCTGGGAAATCATTGGCAAATCACTGAGGAGTAAAGTCAGAAAATAATGACAGACATTTGAGATTCAAATTTTCTACCTTTCAGAAAATTCTTGCTAATGGAAAACATATTATTCTATCAACTTTCTAAGTTTGTAACAGCAATTTAAAAAAAGTCCCTATTTTTGAGCCATTGTCCCCCATTATTTATGGCTTTATCCAGATTTCTTGCTCTAAGAGGTTGAGAGGTATGCATCTGGACTTGCTGAAGCCTCCTGTTGATATCCTCACCAAAGCAGTTGTACATTTAAGAAAAATGCCTTCCAAAAATGCTAACTGACATTCCACTCAGTTCACAGGTTGCAATTGTATGATAGGAATATGTATCAATATTACATTTTAAAGTTGGCACTTGGATGGTAGCAGGATGGTAGCAGACTATTCGAGGGCATCGGGCATGTTACAGATATTCCTATTTATTGATACCCATTTGGCAGTTATGTTGAGAACTGTATACTTATGCCAAGATTCGAGAATTTATGAGGATGTTTGCTAATGGGATTCCAAAACATTGAATCCTAATGAACCTCATTAATTATCTATTGCACAAATGGCCATTAAAAGCTGTGTGTACTTAACTAACCTCACTCTGGGGTATAGCTGACGTAGAGCTAGCTTCCATAAGTAAACTGTCCCTCACTTGTATTGTTGTAGTGAAATGCAGTGCTATTATCACATATCTATGTTACCATTATGCTGTGTAACACAAGTAAAACATGTTTTCATGCATACATGTTGTTAGACGTTCTCTGCATTACAATCTGTTACATAAAGGATGGAGTTAGACTTCAGCAATATGCATGTTTATGGGTACATGTCCATCACCACCAAGGAGGTTTTCCCCATATGCAGTTGTATGGCTACAAGCAAACCAGCCTCTGTGAACTACAGATATAGACGGAATCAGTATATGTCCATAGTTGTTGCAGAATAACCTGGAAGAGGCATGTAGTGGATATAATATAAAAAGAGACAGTAACAACATAGCTGTTGCAGAATACTTGATGCATGTACATTGTCTGATTTATGGATACTCTCAGGTGCTTAATCATATAGCAGTAGCTGTTATTACATTCAATGAGATATAAGCAACATTATTTGTTTAGCATGTACATTGTTTTTTGTGGTTATATGTTGTCATAATTGCATAACAGGTCATTTTCATAAAACTATATATTGCCTTGTTTCTGTATAAATTTCAGTAGTAGTAGTACTAGTTGTGTACAATATCAATGACTGACACATTTGTGAGTCTGTCTGTCACTGACTGCAAAAGTATCTATGTTGCATCCTACATTCTTGAGGTAGAATTGGCAGGTGTGTCCCAATGTGTATGTAACTGTGGCAGCACCTTTGTTGCTCTACTGTAGTTGTGGCACATTTGGTTACATGTTTGTCTCTTACTTGTCATAATCTCCAATGACATGGGTTCAAATCTCACCTCTGCATATATGAAATGTACAAGCATGTTGAATGGATTGATAGCTTTGCATGTGTGTGCTGTTGATGTTAGAGCATATGGGTTAGGTATTATGTCCATCCCATTTATCTGTTGATGACAGTGGTATACATGACATGGATTATTTTGTATAGCTATGCGCTGTAAATGAGAGGCAAGCCATTCATTTGACATCTGCTTTTAACAATGCCATGTCAATATGTGAGTCCCTATATAAACCCTAAGATGTGCATATCACCGTATTTTCCAGATGTCAAACCACAATAGGAGACAACAGGAGAGATAATTTTGCACATCAAAAAATGAAATGATAATAGTGGCTCTACATCAGCATGGCAGCAACCTGATTGGATGGATGGCCAACACAGTAAGCAGAAATCATGTGTGGAAGGATCTGATACACATGATAAATGCTGTGGGTGGACACAATAGATCCAGGGAAGCTTGCTAGAGACATTGCTCTGACATGATCCTCTGTGCAGCCAACAGAATCTACTGCTATTAGAGGGTGAGAAATGTCACTGGAGGTGGGCTTCAATTTCCACCCCTTGATGAGATAATGATGTTCTTGGCCACTCATCATAACACCTACCAAGATCAACAGATAGCCAGGGGAGGTATTGAGGCAGGTGTTCCAGGGGTCTACCTGAAAACGCCGGCAGTGCACAATGCCAACAACGAGAACACCGACACTGGAAGATCGACAACAGAGAAGACCGACAGTTGAGAATCCCAATGCTGAGAACACCGACATGTTAAGGTAAGTGTGCGATAGGGATGGACGTTAGGGTCAGGGTGTGGATAAGGTAAGTGTGTGATAATGACAGACGTTAGGGTAGGGTGCGGGTCAGGTAAGTGTGCGATAGTGACGGACTTTAGGTTTAGGGGCAGGTTAAGTGAGTTAGGGTTAGGGTGCAGGTAAGGTAAGTGTGCAATAGTGACATAGTTAAGGGTTAGTGGTGGATTAAATGAGTTATGGTTAGGGTGTGGATAAGGTAAGTGTGCGATAGTGACGGACCTTAGGGTTAGGGTTTTGGATTAAGGTTATTGCATAGATAGTTGTGTATATAAGGTTTAGTGCAGGTTTGTAAGATCTTTGGTGTGCTTGTGTTGTGGTGTGTGTTTTTGGGAAAGGTATTTGTTTTGTTGATTGTTGGGATTTTGGTTTGTCGGGCATGTGAAGTTTCATGTTTTTGGACTTTCTTTTTTTGTCATTTTTTTCATGTCGCTTATTTCGTTGTCGGTGTTTTGGCGTGTCGGTGTTATCAGGTAGACCCGTTCCAGGACATACAGATATGTCCAATGTTCACATACACTGCAGCATACACCAGTTCTCATTGAGGGACATTAATTTACAATTCTTACTGCAATGTTATACTTGTTACAGTAGCAGAACTAAGCCATGGCTGTGACAGCACACCTGATGGAGATGCAAAACATGTTATAGCATGTTATCTTACCTACATAGTACATATATAACATTGTCATCAGCATGTATAATGTTGTGTTTTTCAATTGAAAAGCCCCATCAACTTTGGAACAGTGGCAACACGTTACATAAGTGTTTCCATATTCTAACAGTGTGTTCCATACTTGTTGTGCACCTCTGCCTCCTCTTATGACTGTGGACTGTATTCACATGTTGTTTGTGTGCCATTTTAATGTGCAGATACATCTTTGTTAGACATGGGCCATGAATCGTCAGGCACAGACAGACTTGGTAATGGTAAGGTTTTTAATATTGTTGCTATACTGCAGCACTGCTCAGCACACCTGTGATCTATTGTATTCATGTTGGCTTGTTCCCTACACAGGTACATCTGCATGATGTGTACAGCATTTGTCACGTAAATGTCTCCATATCCTGTTAGTGTAATCCATAGTTGTTATGTGCCTCTGCCTCCTGTTATGACTTTGGAGTACACTCACATGTTGTTTATCGTTCTATAAAACAAGTTCCGCTGTACATTGGCTGATACCTTCTACAACCAGGGAGATATACCTGGTATGGCAGTCTATATGGTTGCTACATTTCACTATTGATAATTACATCTGTGCCTTTCGTGTTTAATGTGGTTTTGTTCATCTGCATAGGACACCTGCAATCTGCACGTCATCATTGCCCATCTGGTATGTGCACATTTTATTTGCTGTGTGTTATACATCAGGTGGAGTGCTACATGATGCTTTGTATGTGGTTAATACTGAGTTGTGTATGTTTATCTTTACACATGACAGTAGCATTTCAACCATCACTACAGGCACTGAAGTCAGAGGAGGACATGTCAGGTTGGTTTTAGTAGTTGCATGACATTATTGATCAAATTTGTTTGATATGAAAATTACATGTCATATCATTGTTATTTAGGGTCCCTGAATCACACACAGCCATGACAACCTAGTAGGTCCATATCATCATTAGCATTGTAGTTATATTGTTCCAGATTTCAGTCCTATGCTGCATTATTTGACTTCTGTAAATGTATGTGACGTGTCATCTGTTCCTTTTTGCAGCATGTCCTCTACATACCATTTCCAGTAGCCTGTCCACTGATGCTGAGGTGGGATGTGATATGTCTCATTGTGAGGGTAGAATGGAAACTTCAGGCCTACATATTTCTCAAACAGGAAATGAAATCAGTAAAGTAAAATGCAAAAATAAAGCAGATGCAGCAGAAGGCAGCTCTATGTTGCTATAAAAGTAAGTGCAGACACAAAGAAAGAAAATAAAATTACTTTCTTGGCTAATTTTTTTATTTAAAACCCCAGCAGTGTACCAAATACTGATTGCAATCCCAAGACTTATTAGAAGACCAGGCCTGGCTAATCTCTTGCAAATTAAATATCAGTCAAGGAAGCAAAATAACCAATGAAAAGCAATTGAAATCTGAATCCCAAGTGTCTTAGATCAGGAGTATATCAAGCTCTATCATACATACACTGTCAAATCACAGGCTGCTCCAAAACACAAGTCTACAGATTTCTCAAAAAGGAAATAAAAGCATTAAATAAAACAAATAAACAGAACAGGCTGTGCAGAAGGCAGCACTAAAAGACTATACATGTTAAGAGTCTCTAATAGATGAAAAACTGGATATGCAACAAAACAAGTATAAAGTAACATTTTAACCACACTGTGAACTTCCACTCTGCTTGTAAATGTTCCACATTTTTGTCCATTTGTTCTACCTTATGACAGGGATAACAGTGTTCCATAAAATGGAAAGGTGACTATGGCTGCAGATTCTTTAATCCTTTTGCTGGATGGTGCTAGAAATGCCATGATAATTCAAACCATACTAAAATGTCTGAAACTGAAGAAGCCTCATCTTAAGAATTTGAGGATATAAAGTTTTAATTAACTAATAAAAATTACAAATTATTAAATTCTTCTTCTGGAACTTGTTCATAGTTATAACAGCATTCAGAAAAATCTTAACTACATAATTTGAAATCCTGCAAATCCAAAGAAAGCATTAAAATCCTAGAATGGGTTGTTGTGACCAGACGTTCCCTTTTGAGTGCTACCCATACCTAGTGATAACTATCACTATTTTTGTAGAATGTCCCTGATTTTGCTTCACATGTTTGTCCTGTCTCTCATAACATTATGGTGGGGATTTAATAAACTCCATGTAGGAATAGTGGAAAGCCTACATGGAGTGTACTGTGGCCATGTCTGCAGCTCCCCCTTGGCAGCAAGCCTTGCATATTAATGAAGGCACTCTACTGAGAGGGAGTCATGTAACACAGTTACAGAATCAGTGTAGGGGGTGTGTTACATTGTCCGGAGATAAGTAATACACACCCTGCACTGTTAAAGTGCCATATAGCACTGAAATATAAAAGTAAAATATTTTATTTCCTTTTTTTGTGTTTGCACTGCACTTAGCAATGGACACATGCCAGACATCTAAAAATAGAAACTGGACACTTTTAATTTTAACTTAAAGGTCATATTTAAGCATAGCTGAGCATGTTTCCATGGTGTGGTGTAGTGCTCAGCAGTGCTTAAACGTAGCTGAGAGCTGTATAATGTATAGCCAGAGTCATCATATCCATGTAACTGAATGGTTAGAGTCATGGCCCTGTGTGCAGTAAGTTCACGGTTCGAATACACAGACAGACCGTTCAGCTTTTACATCTGATAGTAACATTTTATAAATTATTTTTTTTATTTTAGTGATGTATGTATTGACATATGTTAACCATGTTAGTCCAGCTTGGCCAGAAGTCCATTATCATTGGAGACCCGAGGAGAAAAGATCCAGTTACACACATGTCTACAATACCTAAAATACACACTCCAAGATAAAAAAGTTAGAATACACAAGTTCAGGAAATATAGAAGTGAAATACATACACATAATGATAAAGTAGTAGTAACAAACAAATAATTTAATATTATTTCTTTTTTTTATTTTATTTTTTTGAATGTGGTTTGCCCTTAGCTAAGCTCTGCTAAGCACTGCTAAGCAAAGCAGTGCTTAAACAGGACCCATTTTAGCAGTACTTAGCAATGCGCAGCTCTACTTAGCTCGTTTGGACAGCGCTAAGCAAACCCTGTTTAAGCAGTCTTCAGCTCAGCTAAGCTGGTTTGCACACCACTAAAAATTGCTAAGGATTGCCAGTTTAAGCACTGCTAGGCTGAGGTAAGTGGGTTTGCATGGTGCTAAGTGAAGTGTCACATTTTTAAAAATGGCCCAATAGCAGCAAAGGGTGGGAAAAGCCTTATTTAAGTGAAACAGGTGGGAATACAGCCGGTATCTGTTGGTGTTTGAACTTGGCAGAGACTATGGCAGGAGCTGGAGAGGATGCATGCTTCCGGGCTCAGTGGTAGGGCATTTTGGAGTCCAGGGTCATGGTTAGACTCCTTGTGAAACACTATGACATCCAGCTGCTGCAGGGCCAGTACCAGGGGTTGGAATACAAATCAGAGGCCAGGGATTAGCTGGCATACAACCTCACCAGTGCAAATGGTATCCCATGCACAGGTGAACAGGTGCATCACCATTATGATGACCTGAAGCCTGAGAAGGGGGATCTCTTGGCCACATGGATCCAAGATGCTTGGGCTGAAAATGTCCCACAAGTTTGTAAGTATTGTTTGCATTGTTTTACCAATAAGTACTCCGCATACTGTGATAGACAGGTATGCATAATGGTGTGTTTCTCTAACAGCTGCAGAGGAGAGAACTCACAACCTGGCGGCCCATGCAGGGTACCTGGCCAGGTTGTGCCATGAATGTGGTGAGTACAGATATATCTTGCAATCTATAGTAATATAAATAAAAAAAGAGTACAGTAGTAACTGCCAGTAGGTGTATTCTGTGTTGAGTGTACTGCAATGAACATGGTCATAGACCTGGACTAATATAAGTGGGTAATGCCAGGTACAGTTCAATACAGATGAAAGCATGAACCCTGCTAATGTTAAGGAAAAAAGTTACAACTGCATTAATAACGTTAAAGAAATAAAAGGTTATACTGTATTAATAATGTTAAGGTAATAAAGTACAACTGCATTTATAATGTTAAGGACATAAATTCGACTACATTCATAATTTTAAGGAAAAGTTCAACCGCAGTCACAATGTCAAGGAAATAAAAAGTTCAACTGCATTCAATTTTGTTAAGGAAATAAAGTTACTACTGCATAAATTGTGGAATAACAGCTGTCTTGCAACACCTGCATTATCTAAAGTGCTCATCAATAAAGACTGTTAGATGTATACCAATCACTGTTTCATGTCATCCCTAATAAAGCTATGTTCTACAAAATGTGTGTATTTTGGGCTGTTGGTCAAGAAATCAAGTATTACAAGTGCTGTGAAGTAAACACGGGAATAATACCATGAAGTGACTGAAGGTTAGCTGATAAAGGACTGTTGTGCCAAAGTGTAGATGTGGAGCTGTACTACAAGATATAATGTAGTATGATATTTGTTCTGTACTAAGATCTGAACCTAGCATAGTAATGGCTAAGGTATACTAGTGTGTTTATCTCAGGAGTGTCTTATGTTAACCATTGCATTTCAGCCATATGCATTCCTGAACTTAGTTACACTGCTGCAGGCAAGTATGAAACTGTAATAGGTGTAGACTGCAAATATACCATCTGTAACTGTATATGGGTCAGGTAGCCAACCCAGTACTCTGATATGGTCTGTACAAATCACACATATTCTCATCCGCTAGGGATTAAATGTGTACACCTGCATTCCAAGTATTAATACCCAGTTAACCTACTATCTCTGTCATGCATGAATCTCATGCATGTGTGTTCGTGTCACTGCAGTCTTGTATGACACTCTACCTCTATTACCAGGTCACAGTGTGTTACCAGGTGAGCTCTAGGCATATATTACTCAATCAATATTCAGCAGTGGCTCAGTATGATAAATGCTAGGTTTGATATACATTTTGTCCCACACAGACTAGGGTTCGAATCCAGGGACAAGTACTACTAAAAATTAATAGAAACTGTTATGTATTGTTAACAGATGTTCTCCCCACAGGAATTACAGGTAAATAAATGGCTGTAGTAGCTGTTTAAATGGGTTACTAATTTGTGTGCCCAGATGTACCAGAGTATTAACAGCATTGTTCAGCAAGGTGATATGACTGTAGTAAATAAAAAGTCAACAAATACAATACTAATACAAGTTATTAAAACAAATACAATTCTTTTATCTTGGTATGGTTATATGCCTGATATATCTGTGAATGTCTGCTGATAGTCTAAACCCATGCCTGCTACGGACAGCATAATAAGCATAAACTCTGTACTGTGCACGATACATGTCTCACAAGTGTCACACTGTCATGGACTGTGATCCCTTTTGCCAAATCCCTGGGGCACAGATTTAACGGCCACTTGATTTATCTCAATAGCGTAGTCACACTACATCAGTCCACATTACACCTTGGTAGTCACATATCTTCCCCTGACGTGTAATAGTACCCTGTAATTGTGTACCTGTAGGTGTTACAGCTTGGCCCATACTATTCCCTGTGGATAGCTTGAGAGGTATGTAGGTGCCACAGATGCTATAGTGTACATGTATACATAAATTAAGGGCAGACCTGTAGAGTATATAAGAGTTCTGTTGCATGGTGTGCAGGATCATGCAGCATGGGTTTGATTATTGACTGCGCTAGATTGAGGGCGGACTGGCCAAACTGGAGGGGCAGGGAGGCCTCGGTGCCCAAACCCCAGCACAGCCACCTTTGGGGTTGTGAAGGAGCAGTGGTGACTGCACATGTGTGAGGAGCTCAGTCCCATTGCTGCCATGTGGGGGCACGTGGTTCTCAGATTCCACAACACCCTCCCCGTACAAGGTGTTTGTCCCCCTCATGTGTCATACACCACCCCTGTCTGCTGTCTTGTCTGTTTGCAAATGCTACCTCTCCTACCCAACTTACCTCCCATACATGTACCTATATCCTTTCCCCAACATTCTACTCTCTCCTTAAAAAATGGGCATCTGTTCCACAAAACAATATTGCCCCATACATAGCTCTCTATTTTGCCCACACCTACACTGCCCACAATCAGTCATTACAGAAATTAATCAACAAAGTTATCCTGCCCACACCCCTCCCTCTGGGATGTGAGGCTCCAAATTCCAAATTGTACACAACCTGCACAGTTGTTACTGTGCAAGAAATAGAGAGCTATGGTCCTTTCCTACACCCATCCTGCACATCCCTACATTCCTTTCACATTGGTTTTCCCCCTGCATGCCCCCATTTCACCACTTTCCTATCACCCCTTTTTTTTTTTTTGAATTAGTGCAGGCTTAAGCAGAGTGAAATGGTGCAGCGTGTCATGCCGTGCTGCACAACCCCACTTAAAGCTGCTTAAAACTGCTTTAATCACCTTCTTTTTGACACTGTTCTGCACATCAGCAAAATGGTTGCCCTGCCAAGTCTTGAACCCAGGAGGGCATAGTGCATTAGCCCACTAGGCCACTCACCTTTGAAGAGTAGCAGGTGTTACAATAAACATATCCTGGGTATCAGTCATACACATCAGATAAATATTCAGCTCTACCAAGTCTCAAACCCAGGACCCTGTCAACTACAACATAATGCATTAGCCCACAACACCACTCAGCTTTGAAGTATAACAACTGTTTACATACACATATTCTTAGAGCCAGTTACACTGCTTGTACCTATAATGGGGAAAATGACAGTGTACTTGGGACTGTGAAGCAGACACCAAACCAGTATACTGCCAGATAAATGCTGATGTAGGTATGTGAGGCCTAGGATATCAGGTGCAGCTGACAACTGCACTGACTGTTGCAGAATGTCCACAGTTGTGCCACTTACGTTTGGCATGGTTGTCACAAAACCTATTCTGTGTGCTGAAGTACTGGAAAGTCAGTACAGAGTGAGATCAGAAATCACGACAGACAGTTCAGTGTCACATGTCATACCCATATGAACACACATGTTCATGCCAATCCTGTGTAACAGACTATATGCATGCACATATGCCTTGCAAATACACCTGCTATAGTATTGACTCAGTAGCTCAATATGTTGCATTTCTAGCATGGTGTACATTTTGCCACCCACAGTCCTGGCTTCCATTCCAGCCTGTTCCCATGTCAACTACATGCTTGTCAATATAACAAATAACTAACTGACACATGCAAAGTTAAGCAGAACCAGATTTTGCTACTGCAGTAATTCCTAGCATGCTGTACATTTTGCCTCTCACAGTCCTGGCATCCATTCCAGTCTGTTGCATGTCAGGTACATGCTTGTCCAAATAACAAATACATGACTGAGCCCTGCAAGTTTAAGCAGAACCATTTGCTGCTACTGCAGTCACTGCCACCCATATTGCCATGACAAAGTACTGTAGGTTGGGACACACTTCACAAATATGTATATGCATCCTAAATGTTACCTACCACTCTCTGGATGGCACTATTACATAACATATGTACCTGAGGCACATGCCTCACCTGGACTGTTATGGGTACCATCACCCTGGCTATGCTGTCACAACCGAGCTGACACTGCTCCCTCACACACATATAAAGCTAGCTTGTCCCTCAATGTGTTCACAATCCCCAGTATGACTCCTGGCCGGAAAGCAGCAGTTGCATCTTGCAACATATGTGGCAGTATGTTCAACTACCTGCTACAGACCTACCATACCTCCCAAACACCTTGATTAGGGTTTCCACACAACACCTATACAGAAAGGGTTGGGGGGAATGGTCAAGTGACAGAGACATGTGTCACAGTTTTCCTCTACAAACATACACAGCAGATAGACCAGTAGCTACTGCAAAAGCATGCATATTCTGAAATGACGTATGACACTCACATCTGTTTGTCTCTTTACTGAGCTCAACTCACATTGTTAAACAGTAAACTGCCACATAATCAGAAAGTCTGTTCGCAATGGCCAAACATAACATGCAAAATGGACATACCACATAAATCCAAACAGTGGACAGTATTTCTGCCTACCCTCTGTGATGCTGTGGTCCCCACACCTTGATAATGTCCTTCTCACAGGCCAGGAAAAGAGCCTAGGCCTACATGAAGGCCTGAAATATAGCACTGTGTTGCCATGCCATTGGCTAATGAAAATGCAACCCAGCTGTTCTGGATGCAATTAACAAGTGTGAGCCACAGATTGGTGCACAGGCAATCACCTGTTCATGAGTATTACATATAAAAGGTAAGCTGCTGCCTATAGTACAAAGGTCTGTGACTTTGTTTATAAAGACAGGCTGCTATCTTAGCATTATACCACAAGATTTCTGCACATAAAGGAGTACAGCACTATACCTATGTAATAGAATTCCCCATGTAATGGGCTGCAGATGGGGGATGCAGTTATGGGAAACAGGGATTACAAAACTAGATCTGTAGTACATATTGTGGAATGACACGTTGCTGTTAGTCAGCTGTCTAGCACCTACATGCTTCCCTTCTGGCTCTGTCTGCTGTGACATAGATCACAGCTCTGACACCTGAGTCCCCCAGCAATGGTCAGTTCATGTATGCATACTACTGGATTGTGTAGTAGACAATAGTGACAGTAAGTACTGATGGATACAGCTGACATAACACATCATGTACAGCCAGTCTGCTCCTCTCAGTCTGTGAATGTCACACAAGCATAGTTCAGACATTGCCCAGGTGTCCCTTACTGTTCCTGACGTACTCTGGATAGGTCAGTGTGTACTCCGCACCTGTATCTCATCACCTGATAACTATGGCTAGCATACCTGTTGACCCCCTAGAGCAGGACAGCAGGTTATAGCCAGTAGTACTGGGTGAACCCAGGGTCCGCCTCAGCAGCAGAGTGCAGATATCAAGCATGCAACATAAGGGAATGAATACAATACCAGATATTAATGTACCACAACTGTTTTCTGAGGTTCCTGGTGTTTGACATCAAGATTCGCCACAGTGTGGAAACAACCATTATGTATTGTCCAACTGTTTTCCAGACATCCACATATGTCTGGCAGAGGGTCCACATATATCAGGCACATGTGCACATTCTGCAAACATCTGTGTACTATGGATGTCTGACACCTACAAGGAGGATACCCTACAGCACATTTGCAGTGCTGTCTGTAATTGTGTTGCACAGATGTTGCTGGACTGTCCCCATACACCTGTAGTACCACTTACCTATTTGTAGGATCATGGCTGTATGACATGGTACTGCAATGTCACCCATAGGTGACACACCACAGTAGATGGCAGTAATGGGTGCAGACACATAACAGCACAGTCCGTCACAGCACACTGGACCATAACTGGTATACCTAGGATCATACAAGGTTACTAGGCTATTGGCCCTTAGTCTGTCATAAGTCTAGCCCAGACTTTAGCCCATGTGTATGCAATTCAGCACCCAATGCCCCAGTTCAAAAGGGACACAGGTGGTATCCCTGGGGTGTATGTCCTATTAACCATCCAGTTATCCAGGTTTTGGCTGAAAAGGTGTAAAGAGGTACTCTGCCTGATGTGGACAGGGGCATTCCACAGGTGGGTGAGTGTGTGGGACACACATCTGACCTGAGAACAAGTCCTGTTGATGTCACAGACCAGGTTGAGGGCATGTGTGTGGGTTACTAGAGTGGTGCTTGACATGCAGTTGTGCAGCAGTCCCATCAAGGTGGAGTCCATGATCACCTGTTATGCCACACAGAGGTCACCTCTGAGGAGTCTGTATGAAACTGGGTAGAGGGGTGGACTTATAGCCTATCTGTGTATGGTAGATGTTTGAGGCCCTAGCATTCCCTTGTGAAGAATCTCTGTGATCTATACAGCTGCTGCATATGCTTTGTGAGGTACATGACAAAAGAGGCATTATACTCAATAATGGGCCTTATTAGGGAGGATTACAGGGATGTTATGAACCCCATGTCCCTGGATGACATCCCCTTATGTATGAGGTGGGTCATGTAGATGGCTTTCCTTACAGTGGAAGCAACATGGTGGGAAAATGTCATGTTGCCATCAACCTGTGTGCACAAATCACTCTCGACTGATTGCATGCTTAGGATGATGTTAGTACTGAGATAATATGTGGCAACGTCACTCTCCCCAAAGGGGATGATGCTGCATTTCGTTGTATGCAGCCTGAGGCCATGTTTCTGACACCAGTTATGTGTCTGTATGAGACCGTCTTGGCGGATGTCCACATCACTAGGGAATGTGGTGACAGCACCCAGCATGCAGTCTTCTGCATACATGGTCAGCCATAGCCCACTAGTTGTGCTCTGCACCTCAGAAGGGTAAATCACACATAACAGAGGCCCAAACACAGAACACTTGTTATGTCACTAGTTATGGGTCTATTGTTTGAGGTAGCTTCCCCTATGTGGACTAGGTGGGTTCTGTCAGTCCGCCAGTGTGCTACCCATCTGGTAACATATGGACTGATGCCTAGTTGGGAGTGTGTATCTATTATGTGCAAGTGGGGAATACTGGCAAAGTCTTTGGCAGGGTCAAGGTAGACAGTATGCACTGTCTCATGCTTGTCCATGGTGTTGGTGACTGTGTCACAGAGGTCACCCAAATGTAACAGACATAATCCTCCCTTGACAAAGCCTAACTGCGTCATCGAGTGTGTGGAGGTCGCCAATGTCCTTGTTAATGAGGTTCATTATAAACTGTTCCATGGTTTTGCAGATCAGCCTAGTTAGGCTGATGGGTCTATAATGTGCCGGATTGGTGGATGCCCCACCTTAGTGTATGCCCCACCTTAGTGTAAAGGGGTGACAGTGGGTGTCCCCCGCTCGGCTGGGACAAAGGTAGTATTCAGGCTTTGGTTGAATACAGTGCCTTCTGGTGCTGCAAGGTCATGCTTGGGGTCATGCAAGATGCACCCTATGATGTGATTGGCTCCCATGGTGGCTGTATACCATGACTATGAGATGGCAGTGATGACCTGTTCCCTACATATAAGGGGAAGGGGGCAGGTACTGGGGATGTGCTGATGTACTGATGGGGGTGACTGGGGGTGAAGCTTACAATGACTCTATCAGCCATCAGGTATGCTATGCCTACAGCACTTTTATATCTGGTTTCTTTGATCACCACTACTGAGCAGATCTGAGTGCCTCCTTTGATGTTGCAGAGATATGCGAAGAAGGAGATATGATCGTCTGTAGTGGATGTTGCCAATGTGGGCTCAGTGTTTGCTTTGCAGGATTTCAGTAATGCTCTTATTTGCTTGTGCAGGCTAAGGAGACATTGCTTCAAATTGGACACCTGCACCTTCCTTGTCTCGGACAGCAGTATAGCAGGATGTCATCCCTGTTATAGACACTATTTATTGCAGATGTTGACCACACAGGTTTGCGTATCCTTGCAGAGGATGATGTAGTCATGTCAGGTATTCCTGATCCATGCATGTACAAAAATGCACAGATAGCACTTTTGTGTATTTTTGGATATTGGTGTCAGTTCCTACAGAGGGGGTGGGGGCTGCAAAGCTGTTTATGCCATCCCTCAGGAGGCTGTAGTCAACTCTGCAGTTGTTTGTATGTCTGACCCTAGCTAGATGGATATTGTGGGAGACTGCAAACGTGACCACTTTATGGTTGGTTTGACCATGGAAGATGATACTGTAGGGATGCTGCAGTGGTTACCTTATTTTGTTTAACATCAACTCCAACAGACCTTCACCTCATGTAGGGGTAGCACCTAGCTGCTCCAAGGTGTTTGCATTTCCACTGTTGATGGATCTCTGGGTATTTGTGCATTGGCATGTGTACGTCCTACACTGTATGTCTGAGTAGTTAACGTCACCCAGGATCAGGGTACAGACTCGAATCCTGATAGAGATGAAAAGTTCCATATAGACAGAATGAGCATCCTGGTCACATGTGGGGGCCAGTAGCTACCAATGCTTTGAATAGGTATCTTTGCAATGGTTAACTGCCCCTGCAGCGTCCCCTGTGCGTCTTACTGTATGAACAGCCTGGAAGTGTGTATGTCTTTCAAATATAGTGAACCCCATGTCCCATGGCTTTACTGCCCACACCTTGGGGTATGACTGTATGATAAGCTGGTTGACCATGTAAGGCTGGGGTGATCTCTGCAGATTTGAACCATGTGTCTATGACTGCACAGATGTCAGTATTTCCCAGAGTTAAGACTGCTTGCAATGCACACAGATTCTTATTTAGACTCCAAGCCAATTGTTAAGGTCAATCATTTTCTGATTGTATTGCAGCATCATTCTGGGTGACAGCAGAATGCTGCATAAGGCTAGGGTTATACCTACCTGGGACATAATCAGTGTGCTCAATCATATCTCACTGTATATAGTCCAGGGAGGTACATCTCAGGTCAGACATGCTAATATGGACTGTGACAGCCTCATAACAGTACCTGTTGTTGAGAGACAGCAGTCATATGCGGTATGTCAGATTTTGGCACCTGACAGACAAGTAACTGTGACCTTCCCCATATACAGCCTGGTGAGAGGCACATGTGTGTGTCTCACAATGGAGTCTCCCATGACTAATATGTTAGACTAATGGTGACATCTTTGTGGCTGTGGGCCACAGGTGTGTGGCTATGCATGGTAGATGCTGTGGAGGGCTGTGGAGTTCATGTGTGTCTTTGCCTCGGAGGTCTCCTTTGTTTGTGGATGTGTATGTTGAGGACCTCCACGTATGTGGGTGTGTGTTGTGTAGGTGTGGGTGGTGTGTGAGGTGTACTGATTGTGTTGAGAACCTGTTCTGTGCCAGATATGTACGGGTGAGAGGGAGCTAGCATGGACTGTAGGTTCCTAATGTCATTGCATCTCTCACAAATTGTGTTCCTTGGTGTTGTTTGTAGATGGTTGTCTGTGTACATGAGGCAGTTGCTACACTGTGCCAGGATACCCATATCAACCAGACTGGCAGGGGACATTGTAGGACATTGTAAAGCCATATTTTCCAGAATCTGAGGGTGGAAGGCCAGGGAGTCCTAAGGGGTGGGCCTACAGCACAGGTGTTTAAAACAAATGTAAGAGGCTGACACTACTGCATACAATGTAGATAGACTATAAACAAGGTATAATAGGTGCAACTGAAAAGATGCAGTTGAACATGCAGCAAGTAGCAGGAAACAGCAAGATCAGGTAGGTAATGCATGATGTATTGTCACTATGTTGCTGATAGCCACATACATACTGTGGTGATAGATGGCAGGGTATGATGTGCCAATTAGCAGAGGATATTGCAGGCAAATGAGTATGTGCAGAGTGTGCACATAATGAAGAGCAATGAATGTAGTCCTGTGATATGTTCCCCTCTTCTTGTCTTTCAGGAGTGATGTACAGATGTAGGAACCCACCATTTTCAGCAGCGGAGAATGATGCCATACTTGAAGGACTGAGACTCCATCACCAAATCCTGCTGTCAAGGAGTCGTCATAATCAGCAACAGCATGCTGCACTGTGGGCAGACTTCATGGCATCTGTAAATCACGTTGGGGTACAGGAAAGGAGCTATGAGCAGGTCCAATACCAGACCACAAATATGATAAATAATGCATAGCACAGGGCTGCAGCTTTGGCCAGGGCTCATGCTGGCACCAGTGGAGGGCCTGCAACACAACAACCGCTCTCAGCCACAGAGGAGTTTCTAGCAAATCTGGATTCGGCCACCAGCTCACAAAGATCCATCACCCCATATGTCATGTAGGTGGGTGACACAGCTTCCACACTGGAGGAGTGTCCAGGTAAGCCTCCTGTGGTCATCACTGTAAAACTGTAGCGGTCATAATGGCATCCTCTGCATACCTGTACACAGATGCCAGGTCAATGTGCATTTGGGGGGGTTGTAATGTACATGTGTGCACACATAGTGTGAATGTCAACAATGTGGGGCAGTATCACAGTTCATACTGTGCATGTTGATATATGCATATATTATCCTGTACCAATGCCACATTTGTGTCTGCTGACGATACCTCTCCCCCACAATTCCATAGGTATGTCTGGTGTGTCCGGAGTCCAACATCCTGTAGCCGGTGAGTGTGAAACAGTTTTGTTATAGCTCATCTATACCATAGGCATGTTAAGGGCTTTCAGTTTGCCATGGACACAGCTGGAAAGCTTAGCCATATTGCAATACTTGTATGTTCACTTGTGGAGGGATTCACTGCAGTGCATTACATCAGTAATCACAGTAGCATATTTGCAGGAACTGTAACATATTTGCAGTATTTTAGTGAAGGTCTAGGCAGTCTTATATAAAGGGGGGAGGGCATTAGTATGGTGGAAATGGGTGCACTGTGTTTTAGGTGAAGGTCCATCACATACACAGACATGTTGCTCATCTCAAAAGTGTATAGCACTGGAAACACTAACTGGACATAGCTACACTTCATGTTGTTAAGGGGCAGTCTTGTCTGTACGTGTTATGGTTTTCTTCTGTGTTGTGCATGGGATCAGTAATAAGGTATGGTATGTAGAATGCATTTGAGGCACCTCACCTGTATATGTGTGTGTGTGTGTGTGTGTGTGTGTGTGTGTGTGTGTGTGTGTGTGTGTGTGTGTGTGTGTGTGTGCATGTGTGTGTGTGTGTGTGTCGATCAGCAGGCATAATAGTGCAGGACTTAATGTAGTCATGTTGTCTTCTACCTCACAGGTGACCATGGGAGTTGGAGTTTGTCCCCCTCACAACCTGATGTCAGTGTCTCATCAGAATCTGATGATGATGGTGGCCATAGTGAGGCACAGGTGGGGTTGTTGGGGGCTGAATCTGTCTCATGGGTTGACATCCCACTTCTGCCCCCATTGTCACCGCACACAGTCAGTATGTCCACACATACCCAGTCCCCTGCGGACACAGATGCTGGACAGTCAGAGGGTGGTGGCATCGCACAGGAGAGTGTGATGACTATAGCATCTGTGACTGTAGACACCAGCCTTAGCCAGACAGCTGATGAGGTTCCACACAAGCAGACTGACAGGGGTGCTTGAAGGGGGACTGCTGCCCATCCACCACCTGTCAGAGGTGTCACATCACATGTCACCTGATGCATATTTCGGTCCATCATGGAGGTACAGGCACATTCTGAATGCAACACCAGACAGATGCTCAGGATCATGGGTGAATCACTCCCTGGCATCCATGACTCCATCCATGGCATTGGTGATGCCTTACATTATTTTGCTGATGTAGTGGACAGACAGTAGGGTGAGACATTGTCAATCCTTAACCGTGCAATGTCTGTGCTTGAAAATGTGGTGAGAGTAGTGCGTCAGACATGTGGACATAGGTCAGCAAGAACATCAGCTGAGAGCCCATGTAGCCATGCACAGTCACACTCCCACAGTGGTAGTACCACCAGCACTACCGAAGGGAGGGTGCTGTCCACACCACAAAGTGGCAGGCCATGGGCATGTGGTCCTGGGTGGTTCCATGAGGGACATGGACTTGGCAGACACCAGTCACCATCAGCAAATAGTACCACATCTGACCCTGGGCATGGTGGTGCCAGTTCCCATGTTTGTGGCCAGAGACAGTGAACTGTATATTCTGCCATGTATGGTCCACAGCTGTCCAACATACCCTTGTGTAGGGCTAGAACATGGCTTGACTGTGTACACACACACACTCACACATCACTGTCAGATGCAGGTCACCACCAGACAAACACAGCTCCTCTCCATGGTCCAGCTATCCATCATCCCTCCAGACACATGCACATGATGTCAACTGTGTGGCACAGCCTAGGCCTTTGGCAACCCCACACCACACCCTGTGCATGTGATGATACCTGTGCCACATCCCTGTTGTCCATACCATCAATGCAGGGACATGCAAATATGTGTCTGATGCACTGGGTGACTATAGTACAGTTAATGGCAGGTTGTAGTGCAGTAGTGTTATGTCCTGTAAGGTGCTGTCTGCTGACATGTGTCATGAGTACATATGAATGTGTATGTACCTTTGTTCCATGATGCTGCATTGCTGTTAGTATTGCTGACTGACTGTTCTCTCCCAGACCTGTTTCTGTCCAGGTGTCTGTGTGTCTATGGTGTGGTGACCTGGTGCCAATACAGAGGCTCAGGATGGCATGGTGGCAATGCAAATATGTGACTTTGCCAAGGTACGACTGTATGTGTGGATGGTTACCTAGGTGCATATGTGTAGAACAGTGTGTCAGGCACAATGGAAGCAGGCAGCATAATCTTGCATGCATACCCTTTGACACAGCATACTACTCTTGATACATGTCATCTGGGAGTTCAGCAGGATCATTGGTTCATAGGATCATAGAAGGTTACTAGCGTAATGGCCCTGGGTCCCTTACAAGGCTAGCCATTACTTTATCCCCAACAGAATCATCAATCGGCACCTGTTGCCCCTATCATTGAGTGATATAGGTGGGATCCTGGGACAGATTTGTGGATTCCCATCCACTCATCACAGTTGCACTTGAAGAGGGTCTGCATGGTACTCTGTTTGACGTGTATAGGAAGTGCATTCCTGAGACAGGGCAGCCTCTGGAAGACAAACCTGTCTCTCCAACAGGTTGTGTTGATGTCACATATCAGATTCAGGCCTGTCGTGCTGGTAATGTGTGAGGAGTTAGACTCACATATATGGGGCAGCTGTTGAAGGGCAGGGTCCAACATTGTCTTCTAGGTGTGACACAGCCCTCCTCTGGGAAACCTGTTCGATACAGAGTGGAGCATTACTGATTCAAGCATGTCTGCATGGAACAGGTGTTGGAGGCCATGGATCATCTTTGTGAGTATTACCATGGCCTTTCCAGTTGGCGCAGCTGTCTGGATAAGTACATACCAAACAGGGTGTTGTAGTAAATTATTGGTCTATTGACTGAGGACTATACAGAAGTAATGACCAACTTTTTTCTGAATGCAATCCCTTTACCTATGAGGTGACCCACGTACAAGACTTTTCTGACCACTGACGCTACATGATGGTTGAATACGACATTGTTATCAACCTGAGTACCCAGGTGTTTAGGAGGTCTCCATTGCTGTGGCAAAAAGTGGGGCCGTGTCCTTGCTGAATGGTATGATGGTACAGTTTTCTGCATTTAGCTTGAGGCCAGGATCTTGGCACCAGTCTGTAGTTGATGTAAGACCCTGCTGCTGTATGTTAACATCATTTGGTGGGTCAATGACAGACCGCACACAACTTACAGTCACCATAGCTTTGGTCAGTGCCTAGAAATGTGGGTGGTGGCGGTTAGCATTCATGCCTAGATAAATGTGGGTTATTTAGGGGCAGCAGCTACTCACAGGGCTTCAACATGTATACATATTGCACACACACATAGGCAAGACAGACTAGGGTTGCCACCTTATCAAATAGCCAATGTGAGACACTTCTTGTAGTATTGTGAGAGTTTCCAGGACACACCATTCCCACGGCAAGTGCAAAGGACAAGACTTCTCATGTTTTGCCAATACGACAGCTTATCTTTGTAGCATTTGCCTAGATTATGCTATTTCTCATAACATTAAGATGTTTCCTGATGTACAATAACTGCTTTATGCAACTATTACACAAATGTAGGACATGTTTTTTGTCCTACACTCTCAGGACATATGTATTGTTTTAGTTGTTTTCGCAGAATACACCTGGCCAAACATGGACTGCAACCTGCATGGTGGGGCAGGTGGTGGCCCTAACACAGTCACACTGCTGCAAGGGGATATACAAACACACAAACACACACACTCATGAACTGCCCTTCTTGAGAGTAGAACTCCTACCTGTCTAGTTGTACATACTATAATTACATACATATTGCATGCACCATGGAGCTTATATGCTTTTACAGTATCTACCACTACTATTCAGGTGGATGACATCTGCAGGCACTGCAAAGTTGCCACTGGGGGTTAATATCTTTGCACATGCCCTTAAAATGGTATAAGTGTTGCACACACAGGCAAGACAGTCACACTGCTGCAAGGGGATATGCATACACACACACACACACACACACACACACACACACACACACACACACACACACACACACACACACACACACACTCACAGAGTTGTCAGTTTTGAGATTAGAAGCCCTACCTATCTAGTTATATACACTGTACTATAACGTATTCATCACATGCACCGCAGAGCATTTATGTTTAGAAACTGTCTAACTGTGCTTCTAAGGTGGATGACATCAGTAGGCCCTGAATAGGTTGCCAATGGGGGGGTTAACAGGTTTTTACAGACCTTTAAAATGGTATAACCATTGCGCACACACACACACACACACACACACACACACACACACACACACACATGCACAACAGCCACACTGCTAATGGGGGATATTCTTAGACACACATGTACACTCACTGAGTTGCCAGTTTTGAGATTAGAACCCCTATCTATCTAGTTGTATATACTATAGTGCTATGTATTTATTGCATGTGCCACAGAGCTTATGTGTCTGGAGAGTGTCTAACTGTGCTTCTAAGGTGGATGACATCAGCAGGCTCCATAAAGTAAGCCAATGGGGGGCTCACAGGCCTTAAAATGCATTGGCATTGCACACACATAGACAAGACATACACACTGCTTTTAGGGGATATACTTACACACACACTCACTGAGTTGCTGTTGCTGGGAGTAAACCCCCTATCTATCTAGGTGTATATACTACAGTACTACATACTTATTGCATGTGCCATGGAGCTTAAGTGTCTGGGGCATGTCTAACTGTGCTTCTCAGGTGGATGACATCAGCAGGCCCTGTAATGTAAGCCAATGGGGGTTTACAGGCCTTACAATGCATTGGCATTGCACACAAATAGGCAAGATATACACACTGCTGTTAGGGGATATACTTGCACACACTCACTGAGTTGCCATTGCTGGGTGTAGAGCCCCTACCTTATCTATACTATAACACTATGTACCTATTACATGTGCCACAGAGCTTAGGTGCCTGGAGAGTGTCTAACTGTGCTTCTAAGGTGGATGACATCAGTAGGCCCTGTAACATAAGCCTTAAAATGTATTACCATTGCACACACATAGGCAAGACATACACACTACTGCAAGGGGATATAGTTACACGCACACTCACTGAGTGCTGGCATTGGACACACTACCTATCTAGTTGTATATACTGACACTATCAGCCACAGACATGCAAAGCACATCGACCCCTGCATATTGTGGAAATGGAACATTTCAGCAGGTTGATTGGGACAGCCCTGGGATTGTGTGGTCTGCTGCTATTACCTTGCAAGCATAATGTTACTGCAGTTGTATGGGAACACAGATGTGTTGGGGGTAGTGACTGTAGCATGGACAGTCAAGCATCTGTCCTATGACCCCCGCTGTTTGTAATTCCCTCACAAAATGCAGTGGGTTTTGCTGTCTTGAGGCCTACTGCATATTATGGTACAGCTAGTATAGGGCAGGGAGTTCCTGTTGTCCCACATAGCTGTCAGTTGTCTGCAGCTATCCTGGTAGCCCACTCTATTCCTTTCCATATATGTGGCAGGTCCATACCTATGCTACCATAGTGTAGTACCCCATACATTTGTTGTAATGAAGAGTGACTTACCTTGTGCCTGCAGCAATTGATATAATAGTGATTCAGGGCTGACTCTATCGAATGCACACAGCACACAACCAATGCATGTTAAAGTACAGATTGTGTGTTATTGCTGACATCCTTTTTAGTATGTATGTGAGTCGGAATGAAGTGTCAGTCCCTAGGGTGTCAGTGCATGTGCTATGTGTTGCCTCTTTGCCAAGTCCAGGGCATACTGGGCACACCTATGTCTGCCTACGGGGACAGGCTCAGTGGGATCCTCCTCCTAGTCCTCCTATGACTGTGGGGACCTTGGCACTTGTTCCTGCTGCAGCTGTTTCCACAGGATCATATTGTGTAGCATGGGCACATACTGTGAACATGTTTGCACATGTGGCTGGAAAGTACTGCAGGACTCCACCAGCTATATTGAGGCAGCGGAACCATGACTTGAGCATCCAAACACATGCTCTGTAATGTTCCTAGTTTGTGTGTGCCTCATTATGGCATTCTTCAGTAGGTGTGTGCGCATTTCTGATGGGTGTCATCTTCCACGGTGCCAGTGCATAGCCAGCATCCCCCAGTAGATGGCTGTATGGGATGTCTCCCTGGCAAACATCTGGTACAGCTGTGATGCGTGCCAGATGAGGGAGTCGTGATAACTGCCAGGACTGCCAACACACGCATTCATGATAATGCCTTGGACATTGAACACAACCTGGCAGTTGATGGAGTGATACCCCTTGCAGTTGATGTAGACTCTACCCGTTTCACCAGGTGGTGCTTTGATGTGCACATGAGTGCAGTCTATGGCACCCAGTATCACCGTTAGTGTGCTACATAGTGGAATGATGCATATTGCTGGCCCTCTCCTCAGGGGTGCGGGGTAAATAAATGTGCTCACTGGCATGTGCTTGCATGGCATCCAGGAACTGATGGCGTACCCTGGATGCAGATGCCTGTGACACCCTCATTATGTCCCCATTTGGTCTCTGAAAAGTACCTGTAGCTAATATTCTAAGGGCTACACATACCTTTGTTTCCACTGGGATGGGTACCCCTCTGTTGGCTCTGGTTCTGAGTTGAGGGCGGTAGAACTCAGTGAGTTCTTGTTGTATGTCCCTGTCCACCCTGTAGCACCCTATCTCCAGCTCATGTAGGCCCTGGAAGGTTACCCTGGGCCTGAACACTCTTCTCGTTCTCAGTCTGGGCCAATTGTCAGCAACATCAGCATTGACCTCAGCCTCTAGCACATACAGATGTAGTAGAGTAGCAGCAGCCTCTATCATTTTGTCAGTTAAAATTCCCAAGTGTGTACTCCAATGCTGCAGAGTATGTGGGAAAAAATAGACTGAAGGGTGTATGCATACTTTATACTGGTGTGCTGCAGATGCAGCCTATGTGATTGGCTCACTGTATGCATTCCGCCTGACAGGTATTTCACTGGGGGTTTGAATGGGCCAGTGTCTGTTGAACAGAACTTATCAGTCATTTTTACTTGATTGGCTTCCCTTAGCTATTTCCTTTTTTTTTTTTTTTAATCTTTTTTTTTAATTCTTTCACTGCTAAGCACTGCGGCATGGCACGCAATCCCATGGTGCTAGTATAAACAGTGCTCAGCAGTTGGACACTCCCCCATGCACGGTCATGCTCAGCTTTTCTTAAACAAGCTAAAACATGTGCCATGGGACTAAACACAGCTCAGCAGCATCGAACACACCTCTCTGCTTAGCTGTGCTTAGCTGAATGCAAACAGGCGCAGCTGAGCTCCAATCCGCTTAAACATAGCATGACACACTCCCTTTTGATGTCAGCTACCTGTTGTACTACTATGTACATGGTTCTAGCACTACTATTGGTTGTGTCTGTGGACACAGTGACCCTTTTTGCTGTTCAGTAACCCCAGCTCATTTGCATACACCTAATTGAATATACCCTGGATACTTCACTACACCAGGACCTGCCTCCTAAGCAACCACTGCAACCTATCATTGCACACACTGCATACAGGGCACTATAATGCATTATTTTTGCAAATGTCTTATTTTTGTTTTTTAAACATTTTATTTTTTTTGCATAACAGCATGTTTACGCATTGCTGCATGCCGCACAAACGTAATATATATATATATATATATATATATATATATATATTAAAAAAATTAATATTTTTTATTGTTGTGCATTGTGTTTTGGACACATTGGCCATAGTTTTAGCCATTTGCATGCCTACAGTCGAATATCCAAGCTTCTTTTTGGTCTTTTACAGCCCCTGCTTAACATTAACATTTCAGTACATGTTTTTTTCCGTGCACATTTCTGACACCAACACGGCACCTACACAGGTGCCTTTCTGCTTATTGGATTACAAATCACCCTCATTTGCATGGATTTCACCATCTTATGAGGTGATTTGCATCCCACTTCCGTGTCCACATGCTTGTGCACACCACTCGGCTTTGTTTACTGGATTGCACAGCTGCCAGTTTCCATGTTGGGGCTGTGCCACTATATCAACATGGAAAATCACTCTATGTAGGCTTTATTGAATTCCCCCCTATTTTTTGATTTTCTGATTTATCACTCATGATTACAATCAATAAGTAATGCCAGTCATTAGAGTTTTAGACTTATTGTTTAAAAAATTCATATAAATACAAAACTTGCTGTTATAGAACTTTGTATACCTCCATTATTTCTGACTTTGTCTTGAATTCTTCAAGTTGAAACGTACGGTGCTATCCCAAAACATTCAGATATAAATTATTTTTATTGATTTTATTTCACACTGCTGCATTTGTTTAATACAGTTTTTGCTTTGTCTGTGTTGTTTTCCTTCTATGAGTGAAAAACTAGCATGCTTGCTTGCCATCTCAGCAGGGTATGCTCACCAGTGATGCAAACGATTGTGGGTTCTTTTCCTACTGTGGGTAATTTTCCTAATGCTGTCAGTACAGTGTGGTATAAGGGAAGATGCTGCACTCCTGGATGACATTAAACTGAGGCCACCATCTGACTGAGTTGGTGGTAGCTCAGCTGGATGTAAAAGATTCCATGAGACCTATGTAAAAGAGTCAGGGAAGCTCTCCTAGTCAGTATGAATACCACCCTTGTGTCTCCCCTGAAAAGAAGCCACTGGCCTAATGGAACTAAATCGGTCAGCCAGAAATATAAATACATTATGGTTTCCACTGTATTTCATCTATTTCATTATATATTGTATTCTGACTATTTTAATGTAGCAGCATCAAGTAATTATGGTTACTATATCTCAGTGTACCTGACACTATAAAGAGATCTTGGAGGCTTTTTTTCCTAGAATCCATTCTAAGCCCACTCTTTATGAGTCATGCTAGACATAAGGAAATCATTTTTTTAACGTCCATGTAAAGATAATTGGCAGTAGTGTGAGTCACAGGCATCTTGCACAGCTCCTGGAATCTATTTTCATTTTTTGCTTTTTTCTTGAATTACTCTGATTTGTGTTCTCAAGGCAACTTTTACATCTTTAATAGTAGTTAGAAATGCTAAAAAAACTTTAAATAAATAACTGAAATGCATATTTTAAGACTTCCAGTTTTTAGCCCAAGTGCTGATAGACCCTCTCCTACATTCCTCCTGAGGTGTCAAAACTATCATTATAATCCAGGAGTTGTTAACTGAACACTATTGCTTCTACTTCAAAGAACTTTTGGAAGACATTTAAACTACTTTGCTATTAACCAATGTCTGCAGTTATCCTGAATGTTGGCAAAATATGCTGTATTTGTTTAAAAATTATTTCCTCACAATGTAGCACAAAATAAAATAAATCTGACCTTAAATTTGGATTAATGATATTTTTCTCTTTCTACTGAGGCATAAATGTTTCTTTACGCATGACACTTTCCAGTCTTATTTGTATTTTTAGCTACATTCTTGGCTTGTTACATTGCAGTACACCGATATTTCATCCAAACCATAATCTTTGAGCATGATAAATCAGAAGTATTTCGGCTCTGTGAACACTGACAGGATTTGTAAGTTTATGCCATTTGCTGTTTTGTTGTAGGGAAATGGTCTTTCATTTTTAATGTTGGATTATGAGTGATTTGTTACCATGTATCATATAGTCTATACTTTACTGGTATGGTGATTTTGTGTTTTTTTTCCACGT
>NC_056727.1:606562218-606729718 GCF_019279795.1 Protopterus annectens | reverse complement strand
CAGGATCTACTAGTAGAAAACTGCTGATAATCTAAAAGATTTTTGATCTCTATGATCTTGAAGCACAAAATGTTATCCATTGTACTATCTTCATCCTGAAGTCTATTTTGATCCTTGGTGTCTGGCATGACCACAGATGCTCTTTCAGGATTTCTCACCTGTTTGTCTGGAAAAGGCTTGTGTTATCCATTTGTGGGTTCCTGGGTCCCCTACAGGTTGGTTGAAATGATAATTAATTGAAAAATTAATTGAAAGCGTTTCAAAGAATTATTCAGACAGTAAACGAATGAGCATATATGGAAAGACACTCTTCTACTCCACAATTAATTTTAACCTCTGGGACTGTAACATATTGGAGTAGCTTATATTTCTTGATGGAGTTTCTTCATTGGGTAAACTATCCCAGAAACATTTTTTGTTTGCTATCATTTTGAGTTATTGCTGTCTGACTGCTTCTCATTCTTTTAGTCTAATTGGGATTGTGCTCTGAGTAGACAGCACTGCGGGTAGTAAACTGTCCTTATGTAAGACTTGAGGCTGCATTCTTTGAAGTACATGGAATCTTATGTATTCACTGATATCAGTGCTAAAGTTGCAAATAACAATGTAATATGTAAATATGCCAAAGTGAACTCTGAATATCTTGGCACACAAAGGAGTATCTCCGTAGTAATGGTGCACTGAACGATACTGACAAGTGATCGTTAAGTAATGAAAAATAGCTGTCAGAATGCGATGTACATAAATAAAGTTACAGAAAGAATCTCACAATTCAAGCATCTTGACAGTCTTAAATACATATCTAAAATAGAATCTTCCAGTAAGCTTAAGATCAACTATGGAATGTCACCTTAACCCTGTTATTATAAAAATATGGCAACTCTCACTTAACATATTCCAACGGAATCTGTAAATTTTCTAATAAAAAAATGAATAAAGACAAATGGCAGTCATGGCCAAATTGCCGGAGCTAACATTAGCTAAAAATGGGTGTTGGACTTGCATGGGGAACACAAATGATGCACACACCCAAAGAAAGCAGGAGATAGAAAAGAAGATGTGGGGCATGAGTGAAGAAGAGGAACGCATAAGAGAGATGTTAGAATAGGAAAATCAGAGGGAAAGTCAAATGAAGGAAGGGCTTTTTTTTTGTGAGAATAAGCCACATTTTTTATTTTTTTTAAGAACAGCAGGAAAGGTAAAGATAAGGAAACAGGAAGAGAAGGCCAGCACAGCAGGTATATCCATAGAACAAATATCACAGCACATGACAGACAAAAACAGTAATGACAGGTTAATTACACAGATGGCACACTGTACAACACAGGCAATGAAAGGTTGTCAAACAGGATGGTGATGCATACTAGCCATGGTGAAATGCAGAAAAACATATCTACCTATCCACTATCAAGGTGTGACATGTTTCAACTGTGTGTCAGTCATACCTGGATGTCATCATCATCAGCCCCCTTTTTCCCATTTTTCTACATGGGGTCGGGGTATCATGTTAACTGTCACCGACTCTCTCAATTCAGTGCCACACTCCTGCCTGACTGTCGCAGATCTTCTTTCACACAATCCATCCACCTCTTTGCTGGACATCCTCATTTCCTCTTACCTTCTTCCTGTCTGTCCCAAATCTTCCTCACCAGATTGTCTTCTGCTTTTCTACACATGTGTACATACCACCGTAATCTGTTCTCTTTGATCTTTTCTGCAATTGGAGCTACTTTGGCTTCTGCTCTTATGTCCTTATTTCTTCATCTGTTCCACAGTGTGTATCCTGTCACCTTTCTCAGGCACTTCATTTCCATCACCTCTAGCTTCTTCAACTGTTCTGCCTTTACTGCCCAGGTTTCTGTACCATACAGTAGTACTGGTCACACCACTGTCTTGTACACTTTACTTTTCAGCTTATTTGGCATTCTTCTGTCATAGACTACACCTGACACTCTATGCCATTTGGCTGCAGTCCCTCTGATTCTAGCTTTGACCTCTTCATTCAGACTGCCCTTCTCCTCAACTACTCCTCCCAGACACTTGAAGCTGTTTACCTGTTCCACTATCTTCGCTTCTATTTCTATTCTCAGCTTCTTCTGATTTCCCCAATTTTCTGCCATTACTACTGTCTTATGTGTGCTTAGTTTCATCCCATGTGCCTTCAGATTTACATTCCATTCTCCTATCCTTTGCTGAAGTTCTAGCTCAGAGTCTACCTGTACTGCCACATCGTCTGCATACAGCAGCTTTGTTGATCTGTTCCCTCCAACCTGTTTGGTAATGTAGTCCATAACCAGTATGAACAATAGTGGGCTCAGAGATGAACTCTGATGTACACCCACACCCACTGGGAACCCCTCTGTGAGGCTGAACACTGTTCATACTTGAGTCATTGGGTCCTTGTACATGGCTTACACTAATTCTACCAATGTTTCTGGGACTTCAAACCACTGCAGTACTGCCCATATCGGCTTTCTTGTGACCTTATCATATGCTTTCTCCAGGTTCAGGAATGCCCAGTTGGACTCTCTCCTCATCTCTAGCTTCTTCTCAAGTATCTGTCTCAATGCAAAGATCGGGTCAATTGTGTTGCATCCTGATGTCACTCCAAACTGCTCTTCTCCCATCTTACATTCTACTACTCTGCGTATCCGTTTATCAGTCACCCCCTACAGAACTTTCATGCAATGTGATAGGAGTTTGATGCCTCTGTATTGCCCATAGTTGTGCATGCCCCCTTTGTTCTTGTACACTGGCACAAGTATGCTTATTCTCCAGTCATATCAGATACACCTTTCTCTCCACACTGCTATTAGTACCCTCAGGAGCCATTTCTCCCCTATCTCACCCAGCATTTTATCTTATCTGCTGTGACCTCATCTGCGCCTGCTGCTTTCTCTGACTTCATCTTCCTTAGTGCTGCTCTTACTTCTTCTAGGGTGGGCTCCTCTTCTTCTCTCATTGTAGGCAGTTTCTGGGGCAGTACAGCTTCTGTGGGGTTTTCTTCATTCAGAAGCTGCTGGAAATACTCCTTCCATCTGCCTTTGATGTCCTCTGGGCTGGTGAGCAGGTTGTTGCTGACATCCCTTATGAAGGGTGTCTGACTATCTTCTTTATCTTTCTGTCTTTGCCTTGCAACCTGATATAGTTTCTTTGTGCCCCTTACTGAGTCACTTTCCAGAAGTTGGTACAGTGCCTCCGATGCCCTATTCTTTGCTATTGCAACTTCTTTCTTAGCTTCTTTCTTAGCCAACCAGTAGGCCTTCCTAGCCTGGTCAGTCTTTTCTATCTCCCACTTCTTCCTGCACTTCTATTTTCTTTTGATGACTTCCTGGACTTCTGCATTCCACCCCCACCTTTCCTTATGTTCCTTATTTCCATAACTGGCTTGGTCACATATCTTTTCTGTAGTCCTAACACATGCTGTTTTAGGTGCTGCCATTCTTCTTCAACTCCTCCTATTTCCTCTTCTTCTTGGGGTGCTAGTGCCCTGAGTAATTCCTTGAACTGTTGTACTTTCTCTTCAGTCAGCTTCCAGGTCTTTAGCCTGATCTCTGTTGACCTTCGAGCCTTCTCTGACCACTGCTTGTAGCTGATTGTGGCAACTAGTGGTTTATGCTGTGGACCGACTGTTTCACTGGGGATGACTTTGCAATCATGGATTCTACCCCAGTGTCTTTTCCTTACTAGGAGAAAATCTACCTGAGTTGCATGTTGACTGCTCTTGTATGTGATGTTGTGACTGTCTCTCTTTCTGAACATGTGTTGGCTACTATCAAGCTATTTGCCAGACAGAAGTCTAGAATGGCTTCTCCTTCTTCACGCAGAACCACAAAAGGAACAAAATCCAAGAATGGCAAAGGCGAGTACAAACCAAAAAAGCACAATTTAATGAACACTCTGGTGCTTCAGCTAAAACACATCCTTCAATGGAGTACCTTTTCCTTCTTTATTCCTGTTGCCCCACCCATGTGGACCCAGGCAGTTCTTATATCCTGTTCTGTCTGAACTGATATGTGCATTCAAGTCACCCATTATCAACACCAGTTCATGTTGTCCTGCTTTATCTAGTAGGTCCTGCAACTGCTGTTTGAATGCACTCTTTTTCTCATTATCACAACCCTGATGTGGGGCATAGGCTGAGATTATGAATATTGCCCTATGATTACACTGGAGTATGACTGCCAAGAGTCTGTCATTAATTCTGATGATATCCCTTACTGCCTTCTGAAGCCTCTCTCTCACCACAATTCCTACACCATTTCTAGCCTGCCCTCCACTGGATCCTAAGCCAAGTGGTTTTGTTGCGTTGCCCTTCCATCTCATCTCCTGGATACATAGGATGTCCAGCCTCCTCCGTATCATCATGTCATCCACTTCCAAACTGCATCCAGTGAGTGAACCTACATTAAACATAGCAATTCTTAGTTTATGTTTGGCAGGTTGGTTGGTTTTACACCCAGCTTTTGCTCAACAGAGCTATCCCAGGTAACCCATGCTGGGCAACTAAACAGCCAGTCAGTAGCTTATTCCCAGGGCTGCTGGACTTTATGGCGGGCACTCACTGGCCAATAGGGGCACATATACCCCCCCACCATTAACATGGGTCCCTGGTGTGGGTCAGAATAGGCTGGGTCCTCAACCCACTTATCACCGGTAACTATCCATGCCCATTTTTGGTGACATTAGTCAACATGACCAGATCACCTAGAGCCATATTTTACACCATCGAGTGGCTAGCCCTGGCACTGCATGCAGTGTGTGATCCATGTTCTCCTATCTTGAGGATACTGCACACCACAGTAGATGCCCAAAGCAGTTGGTCTGTATATCTCTTCCCCCTACAGGGCACCATATAGAGTCAGTGCTGGTGCCCACAGCTCCATTCATTGGTGAGTTTGAGATGGAAACACTCAGCATGTTTTTTGGCCATGGAAGAAACCCTACGGAGACACAGGGAGAATATGCAAACTCCAAACAGGCATTGCTCAGAGGTCAGGATCGAACCTTGTACCTTGTGTATGGGAGGCGAAGACCTTAACCACTAAGCCATCTGGATGTGTATGACCAATAACACACGTGTGTTATAGGGTAATAAATAAGGTTCACAGTACACATTGATAAATAAACACATATCCAAGTAGTCTGTCAAGCAAGATTACAGATGAGCAAATGCAGATCTAGGAATGCTTGATACCCCCAGCAGAGAACAGAACCAAACCTTTGACCATGTATGTGAAAGACAAACAACCAATTACAGTGCCAAACAGCAGTACTGCAACAAAGAAGCAAAATGATTACTAAATACATAAATATGTGTACACAACCAAAACAAACATGCAGTGGACTGCATATATGTGACATATACATATGCCATGTCAAAGGCACACAGTTAAAGGCATATATGTATGACTATCATTGGCCTAAATGGAATGAACACGAAAGCAATATCAATATGCATACACACACCAATGACAAGTAAGAATATTTGCAAAAATCTAATACTACAGCTTAAAGAAATATAACAGGTTGTGCACATGGATTTCAACAATGCACACTGGTTAACACACACGTATAACGAGAACAAGGATATATCGCAAGCAGTAGCCAGTGACTTGCGTGCAGATGTCCTGCGTTCATAAAACGGCCATATATTTGGCATATGTCAACAATGTAATACATGACAAAGGTCCATAATTGTAACAAAGGCAAATATATCTGCAAAATATAGTACAGAAATATGAAGGTTGAAGTAAGGTGGACAACCTGGGCCCACGGCAGGAAAAAATAGGACAATATAGTAAGTTTACACATTTTACACATTGAAAATATATTTGTACAGCACACAGGATGCTGTTGAAGCCAATCCAAAATATGTTTAAGTAAATGCCAAATGTATGCCACATGAGCTGACTGATTGCTGATGTCCACAGAAATGGGCATGTATAAATCACACATACACAGAAATGTGCAATCATGTAACATCAACAGGCATAGGTAAGCAAACTAAGAATTTCAATCACATGCACATATCCTGTCAGGCTATGCTGAGTAAACAAATGCAGGCATATGTCCCACATCCTGCTCATTACTGAACAGACAATACTCCTGTAAGCATCATTACAGCACATCAGTGATAAGTCAGTGAATTCTCACATATAAAAGGTACAATTGTGTGTCAGTATGAATCCGACTAAGTGCAGAGGCATGTAAAATCAATAGTTAATGTGCACAACTATTGGCATAAGATATGAACTTTTGTGAATAAGTAATGATTGTAGAGATGTAGCATAGAGCAAACATGGCGTAATGTACTATTACAGAATAAATTATCCTTACCATAGTGGTTACATTAATGCTACATTGATATTTAATGCAGTCAGAAAAGAGGACTGTCCATAGGTATGACCTGTATATGATCCCACATAACATCAGCATTGCCAACGCATGGTACACAATACCACATCACGCCAGTGGGACAGCATGACAAATGTCATGCAAAACAAATGGCAAATGGCATATCCTTCTGTTGTACATACATGATATGGCAATACACAAATATGAACCGTATTACAGTGGAAATGCTGGATCATGGACAACATCTATTGTCTGTCAGTTTCCCTTAGTAAAACACATACTTACAGGCTAATTGTTGCAGCACTAGCTGCAACTTAGCTGCCAAAATGCATAGACAGATGAATGTGGGAGGAAAGGGTAATGTGTGTCATGCACACATTGAAACATAATTAAATGTCACATGATGATAACACATAAGCATATAAGCTACATGGTATGCATGCACAACAGTGCATATACAGTCCAAACAATTATATGGCAATCAGCATGTTGGCAGCATAACATAATTGGAGCACACAGACAATGCTTACTGACAGGAGGGACCAGACTGATGGGACTGAGCCTCACAAATGACCTCACAGGCTATCTCACTGAATGAGTCACACATAGCCAGTGCCATAATCTATGAAGAAGTTCCCCATCATATCTCTCATCTGTATTTGAAAAACCTGGGCCACAACCTCCTGGTTATTGCCATGATAATCTTCTATGTTATGGTTCTAGCAGCATCTCCTCTAGTGTGCAGCAGTCATGATGGTGCAGGCAGGTGCAGGTCCACATCGTTGCTGTCATCATTGTCATCATCAGAGGATGCTGGCAGTGGCCTGCCATGTGTTCAATGGCTGTGTCTGATTAGTGATAGTCCACGGGTCCCATGCTCTGTCAGATCAGTATCTGTGAGACAGTATCAGTATCTAGTTGCTCTTTGTGGCCTAGCTGTGACTGATTCAATAGACATCTGGATACAGAAAGCCAATAAGTACATTTTCTGGCACTTAATCTGTTATCAGTGATAGTCAGCTAAACTGCTGCATTTATTAATTTGCTTAAGATTGCTTGTCTTGGTGTCTGCATTTTGTTCCCACCCTCCCTACCTATTGGTGTTTTGTTGTTATACTTGCTGGCTTTGCTGTTGCCTGCCCCTACTGTAAATTTGATCTGGGACACTCCTCCCAGTCTAGTGTCATTAACTCATTCTATCTAATACAGAGAGAACATTTGAGAAGGCCAACCCACTTAGGTTCTTAACTTTGAATTATCTTCTGTTCCTCCTTTCTCTCTTTCCACTTTAAGAGAAAAAAAAAAAAAACTTTGTTAGAATCTCCTTGTGTGTTCTGACTGAGTGTGCTTCTTGGCACTTTTTAACTGTTCAGAGTTGAATAAAACAATAATTGAAGTCAGTTCAGAATACAGTTTGAATAAATTGGATTTATTTAAACTGTATTTCTTTAATATTGGTACACACTCAAGTGCGCTAGCCTGCCCTGCACGTGAAGTGTTTTCAGTGCTCCTTTAGCTGCTTTTCTGTAAAAAAAAAGAATTCTAAGCTTGTTTCCTGCCTTTCCTGTAACTAGTCTAGTCCAGATACAGATTTGCTGTGTCCAGGACTGTTTGTAAGCTTCTGAACCCTCCAAGCCTTTCTGTGTTGGAGTGAAGCCTTCTAGCTTATCAGTGGAAGTGGTAAGCACTAGGTAGTCTATCAACCACAAGAGAAGTGGTTCCTGGCCCAGAAATTGTAGTTTACTGGCCGTTTGGGCAGTTTTTTCTATCTCTTTCAACTTTCTGGTTTAAAAGCCCACATTTGCACTTGTTTCCCACCTTTCCTGTAACTAGTCTATTCCAGATACAGATTTGCTGTATCCAGGACAGTTTGTAAGCTTCTGAGCCCCCAAGCCTGTCTGTGTTGGAGGGAAGCCTTCTAGCTTATCAGTGGGAGTGGTAAGCACTAGGTAGCCTATCTACCACAAGAGGAGTGGTTTCTGGCCCAGAAATTGTAGTTTATTGGCTGTTTGGGCAGTTTTTTTCTATATCTTTCAACTTTCTGGTTTAAAAGCCCACATTTGCACTTGTTTCTCGCCTTTCCTGTAAAAAGTGTAGTCCAGATACAGATTTGCTTTATCCAGAACTGTTTGTAAATTTCTGAGACCACCAAGCCTTAATGTGTCAGAGGAAAGCCTTCTAGCTTATCAGTGGGAGTGTTAAGCACTAGGTAGCCTATCTACCACAAGAGGAGTGGTTTCTGGCCCAGAAATTGTAGTTTATTGTCCGTTTGGGCAGTTTTTCCATCTCTTCAAACTTTCTGGTTTAAAAACCTGTGTTTGCATGTTTCCCGCCTTTCCTCTAACTAGTCTAGTCCAGATACAGATTTGCTGTATCCAGGACTGTTTGTAAGCTTCTAAGCCCCCCAAGCCTTTCTGTGTTAGAGGAAATCCTTTTAGCTTATCAGTGGGAGTGGTATGCACTAGGTAGCCTATCTACCACAAGGGGAGTGGTTTCTGGCCCATAAATTGTAGTTTATTGGCTGCTTGGGCAGTTTTTTCCATCTCTTTCAACTTTCAGGTTTAAACACCGCTGTTTGCGGTTGTTTTCCACCTTTCCTGTAACTAGTCTAGTCTAGATACAGATTTACTGTATTCAGGACTGTTTGCAAGCTTCTGAGCAGTGCCAAAAACTCTGCTCTTTAATTTTCACCTTAGATCTGCTAGTTCTCTCCTCTCCTGCACTTTTACTAGCTTATTAGTCTAGAACTTTCCCAGACTTCTTGTAGCAATTATTGTAGCACACAAAGGTACTACCAGCACTAAACGTTCTACAAGGAAACAGCTCCAGTACATATTATTATTGCCCACCCCCTCCAGGCATGTCTAAAGTTCAGTTTCCTGTGCTTTCTCCTATTAACCTGGTGAACTTGGGCATCCTGACACAATGCAACAACTGCCGCATGTACAGTGACAACACTCTCCTCTTACCTCCCAACACTCAGACTTGTGAGAGATGCACTTATATATCCAAATTGGAAGCACACACTCTCCAGCCAAGACTGGAATAGATGGCAAGGAGGAGAAGGTCAACACTGGCACCACACCACATGGAACACATAGCCCTCCAGAACACATGCCAGCACTGCCTTCACATGAAAACACAAACTGCACACCCACCTTCGCAGAGGCTCTCAATAAAAATCTACCTAAACAGCAGAGACCTTCAAGGCAGAAATGCACTGAACCACCACAACACAACACTAAGCATGACATACATAACTCTCCTAAACAGTGTGCCAGTCAACCAAAGCCCTTAAGGCAAAACAGCATGCCCAACACACTAGTTATAGCTGACTCAATAGTAAGGCACACTGATGTCCCACTCACTAGATTGAACAAGGAGAAAGTAACAGTCACCTGTCTGTCAGGTGTCAGGATCTGCCACATAATGCATGCACTCAGGTCCCTCAACAACAAGTACAAATATGACTCTGTCATTGTACATGTGGGTGTGAATGACCTGAGATGTACCTCCCTGGACTACATGAAAAAAGACATGGAGGAACTCTCGGATTATGTAGCCCAGGCGGGTATGACCCTAGCTCTGAGCAGCCCCCTACCATCATCCAGAATGATACCACAGTACAAGCAGAAAATGACTGATTTCAACAATTGGCTAAGTTTTTGGTGTCATTCTTAGGGGATCCAGTATTTGTCTGCCTGGGATGACATGATTGACAGACCTCGATGCGTTGCCAGAGATGGCTTGCATCTTTCACCCCTGGGCTTCCGGATACTGGCCAAGGCTCTTGCCAATCCAATAGTGCCTTTTTTAGGCAGTGTTCCAAAGACCAAATTACCACCATAACAGCTACAAACAGATACAATCTGAGGATCATGCTGTTCAACGCTAGAAGTCTAAATCTCAAAATACACTCACTTGGAGCACTCCTTAAAATGAAGAATAACGACATTTGTGCTGCAAAAGAGACCTGGTTCAAGGCAGCAGAAAGCACCCCTGCACTACCAGGCTATAATGCATTCCACCACCTTTTGACCCCAGAACTTGGAACGAAGCTCCAAAGGGGGTGGTGTTTCCATATTCATAAAGGATGTGCACACCTCCAGACTGGTAGCCCAACATAATGCATCAGAGATACTTCAGGTGCAGCTAACATTAGGTAAGACAGCGATTCAGGTCATTGCCTGCTATAGGTCCCCAACCATGTCTCAAGACTCACACACCACTTTCCTAAGCACCCTGGAGAATATTAGGGTACAACCTAACACTCTCATACTGAGCAACTTCAACTACCCTTCCATTAACTGGGAAAACTACTCATGTACCAATACAATTGCCCATTTCCTGGAATTCATTAATTCCAATGTCCTGGACCAGCTCATTCTTATGTCCACTAGAGGTAGCAACATCCTTGACCTGGTCATTACTAACATGGGCGACCATTGCTCTACACCAATAGTCATCTCCTCCCTGGTTAGATCCAACCACAAACTTAACACCTTGGAAATCCACATCCCTCCCACCCCTCCACCCCCACAAAGGTAACCACCATGAAAAACTTCTCCAAAGTTAACTTTGGGCTCCTAAAAACAGAGGTGGCTAACTTCAAATGGAGAATAGTTGCATGACAGCTAAATCATACACCAATGCACTGTACGAACACGTACACAAATGCATAGATCTCGTCATACCCAATAGAACCAAGATGCTCTCCTCCAAAAAAAGGAAGCAAATCTGGTGGTCCCCTGCCATAAACAAACTCTACAACAGAAAGAAGAAACTGATGCAGAATAAGATGAAGTCCCAAGACTGGAAAAACTCCCTTATCAGCCTCAACAAAAAGTTGAGATCCCTCATGAAATCCACTAAAGCTAGCTATGAAAACTGAATTGCAGCAGATAGTAAAGACACCCACAAGGCCTTCTATAGTTATGTAAAGAACCTCCACAGCAATACCAAGATTTGCTCTGAGCTACTGCACAATGGTACCTCCTATACCGAGTCAACAGATATGGCCAACAGATTCAGTGCCAACTTTACCCCTCTCTCCCCCACCAAAGGGCCAATCACAATACCAGTAGATTGCCAGCCACCCAGTATTACTGCTACAGAGGTTAAAACAGCACTGTCCAAGGCCAAGAATACAGATTCTATGGGACCTGACAATATCGCTGGCTGTGTTCTACATGAACTGCAGAGTGATCTGGCAGCTCATCTGTGTGCCCTGTTCAATCACAGCCTCACCTCAGGCTTTGTACCTACCGAATGGTGCACTGCTATAGTCATCCCTCTCCACTAAGGAGGAATGACTACAGACCCTGGGAACTATCATCCCATTAGCCTGGCAAGTCTGATATGCAAAGCTATGGAACGCATCATCATGGACCTAATAAACAAGGATACAAGGAATCTCCAAACTCTGGATCCCACAAAGTTTGGTTTTGTGAAGGGGAGATCATGCCTGCTCAACCTGGTTGACTTCTTTGAGTAAGTCACCAGAGCTGTGAATGAAGGCAAGGTGGTTCATACAGCCTACCTTGATCTGGCCAAAGCCTTTGATACCATTCCTCACTCAGAAATATAGAAAAACTCACTAAGCTAGGAATCAACCCCTATATCACTAGGTGGGTTGCAAACTGGCTCACATAACCCACAGTGTAAAAGCAGCTGACTCCAAGTCAGACTGTCGACCTGTCACGAGGGGAATCCCACAGGGTTTGGTCCTGGGTCCTCTCCTGTTTGGTATCTACTTCCCTGAAGTCCAGGCCAACATGGAGGGACTCTGACTGACAAAGTTCAGAGATGATTGCAAGTTGGGAGCTATTATTTACTCCCCAAGTGATGTTGACATCCTACAGAAAAGCCTCACTGAAACTAATGACTGGTGTCAGAAGCATGGCCTTAAGCTCAATGCCAAAAAATGTACCGTCATCCCCTTTGGGAAAAACCTGGTTCCCATGAATTACCACATCAATGGTAGTTCACTTGAACACAGAAGGAATTCTAAGAGATCTGGGAACACAGGTGGACAGCAACCTCTCTTTTGACCACCACATTGCCACTGTGGTCAGAAAGTCCTGCTATGTGGCACATCTCATTACTAAAGGTTTTTCATCAAGGAAGAAAGAGGTGATTGTCTCCCTCTATTCTTCCCTCATTAGGCCAATCATCAAGTACAATGCCCCATTTAGCATGTACCTTACTAGACACCTGCAACAATTGGAGAGGCTGCAAAAGCACCTCATAAAGAGGATCCTGGGCCTTAAACATGTGTCCTATATTGATAGACTCAAAAAACTCCAACTATTCTCCGTCTCATATCGCCTACTTAGAGGCGATCTCTGCCTGACTTACAAAGCCATGTCTGACCCAGCTCTGTTAGAAATGCTACATCTAAAGAAATCTCAATCCCTCCACACCACATGCTCCAGAGACCTCAACCTCATTACCACAATCAACAGAACAAGTTGGAGGGACAGGTTCATAACCCAGAGACTGCCCATGCTATGGAATAGACTTCCCATACATGTCAAACAGAGCACCTCACTGGTCCTCTTCAACAGAAATCTTTGGGAAATAGAAAATTCACCCCAAGGATCACTCCAGTGGCTCTATTCGACAGAGGCACTTGGAATTAAGGTCGGGTGGCACTATGTTAGGGTAATCCTATGGGCTAGGCTTGTTAAGGCTCCATGGCCATTAGCCTAGTTCACACCTATGAATCTATAAGATGAATCATAAAACACAACAGAAAATGAAAAGCAAAATATCAAGCCACACATTTCCTTGAAGACAACTAAACTTAAAATGGAACTGATATGCACATCTACAATCTAACAATTTAATTAACATCAAATCCACTTGTGAGTTCTGCAAATACAAATATGAGACTGAAGGTGTAGTAGCATACATCAAAGTTCTTATTTAAAACAGTTCACTTTTAAATGGTGCAAATTGTAGCAATTAGCTCAAATATAGTCAACACAATCACTGCTAGTGAATGAATCCTCACGCATACAACACCTTCCCTATATGTCTTTATCTATAGTTATGAACATGTCCAATTACAGAACATGTCAGGGAGAATGTATCTGTCACCAATGTGAGCAGGTCAATCAAGGCCGTGCAATGGCATGCACAACACAGCTTACCAGTTGGAATCATGACATCATCTGATCATTTGAATGTTGGCCAGCATGAAGCTTGGCAACCATATGCAAAGCAAGCACATGCAACATATCCTGACATTTGAATGGAATCATGCGTGACACTGCCTCATGTTACATTAACACAACTGAAGTTTGACAAAATAAATGCTAGTAAACATCAAGATAGCATCATTATTGGGACCTGCCCCAGTAAATAATTTTGTCTGCCTCAGTAAAGTGTTCATTTGTGTGCCTGGCAGCGTGCCATTATTCCTTTTCTTTGTCCCTTGCATGTCTTCCCTGAGCAGATATGTCTGTGTGTGAATGTGAATTGTAGTCTCAGCATGTAATAAGCCATACGAACAGCCAAGTGACATTGTTAAAATGAAGAAGTTCCCCATCATTTCTTCATTTGTGTTCAAAACAAACTGGTCACAACTTTTGAGTTAACAATATTGTAGAAACCACTTAAGCCATATGATAAACATATGAGCCAGGTAGCATGGTAATCGGTTGAACCTACAGCAACATAATGAATACAACAGTAACAAAAACTTATAATGTTCAATCATTACAGCCTGTGACACGAGAATCTGATATGCGTTATTCAGACAGTATTGTATGTGTACAACTGCATGCATGACATTCCTAGTATTATTAGCAAACAGTAGCCTTCAAAATACAAGCATCCTGATGATGCTTGCTGAATGTGAAATATTGCAGAGAAATGACTATCTGTACAACTATCCACAAACACAGAATACAAGTATGTTGTAACAAAAACACCCAAGGTGTTGTAGGGAGATGCAGTGCCAATGTTGAAAGGAAGGGTATGCCACACAGTCTGCAAATGACAGCGTGAACACTGACACATTAGAGAACCATTCAATCAGTGAATAGGCAGAATATGCACAACAGATAACTTGCTGTGAAACACAGCAACCCATGCATTATAAGCAGCAGTCAAAGTGCTACAAACTTGTATGTAAAGCATTCATCTCAAAATATATGTGACAGGTACACAAACCTGACCATAACTCTCAAGTGTACCTCATTATGAGGAACATTGCTCATTTGGGGTCATAAAAAAGTTCATGTTCCTCAAAGTTCCACATTGAAAAGGGTCTGACACAATCGGTGTTAGGAATTTTTTAACTGATATCCATGGTAAAAAGAAACAAATTATGTTAATTCATTAAAAGATCTTTTATATAAGTAAAACCAACATATTTAACCATCTTATGAACTTCCTAGTTGAAGCCATAAGTAAGCCATACCTAGTTGTTCCACACTTTGCCCATTTGTTACATATTATGAGTGTTAGTGGTTCTCATGTTGGCGATGAAAGGTTGAGAGCTATGAACCCAAGTGCTATTTAGGCTGTGTCCTACATTTCAAAAACTATCTGCAGAAAACATGGCCTGATGCTAAATGATATTTCAACATATCTGGATTTGAAACAGACAGTTAAACTCAGGTATAGTGTGATTAATGTACTTACCTTACTGATCCATGATAGGTATTCAGGCATTCTAAGCAGTATACATGATAATGTAAGAGATACAGGCCTGTAACAAGGGTCAAATGCATTTCATGTAACAAAACTGAAAACTTAAGCAGCATACCTTGCTCCAGCTGCGGGACTGATCTTCATCACCTGAAAAAAGAAAAGAGCAACTATCAATGATGTAGCCCTCAAATAACAAGGATATACATGGTTCAGATCAGGTTCTTCATTGCCTCAACAAAGATTAAAAGCAATTATGAATGATTTTGCCCGGAAACAACAGGGATATACATTGCTCAGATTAGGATCTAGGAAATTTGCTTGTGAAGAACAGCAGATAATCAACATCCACACTGGCTTTTACATCTTTCAGTGACATGAGATTCAAACTTGCGGTTGTAATATGCATTCAAAGTCTAACCTTGACACCTACCTGCCCAGTCTACCTAATCCATCTAGAGTAACAGCAGGTGTTGTGAATGCAGTGGAAAGACTTGGGGTGATGACATCACCTGGATGAGGGATGGGCTACTAATGTGGGTCATGGCTTAGGGTTTCAAAAAATGAATACCTGCTGGGCACTTAGGCAAATACTCACAAGAATGACTTCATATGTTCATAGTTGTGTACTAGGCTAATGGCCTTGGAGCATTTACAAGCCTAGCCCATAGGATTACCCTGGCATCGTGCCACCCGACCTTAGTTCCCAGCGCCTCTGTCGAGTAGAGCCACTGGAGTGATCCCTGGTGTGAATTTTCTATTTCCCGTCAACTCAAGATTTCTCTTGAAGAGAGCCAGTGAGGTGTTCTGTTTGACATATATGGGAAGTCTATTCCATAGCGTGTGCAGTCCCTGGGTTATGAACCTGTCTCTCCAGCTTGTTCTGTTGATTGTGGTAATGAGGTTGATGTCTCTGGAACGTGTGATGTGGAGGGATTGGGATTTCTTTAGATGTAGCATTTCTAACAGAGCTGGGTCAGACATGCCTTTAAGTCAAGCAGAGATCACCTCTAAGTAGGCGATATGAGACAGAGAATAGTTGGAGGTTTTTGAGACTGTCCCTATAGGACAAGTGTTTAAGGCCTAGGATCCTCTTTGTGAGGTACTTTTGCGTCCTCTTTAGTTGTTGCAGGTGTCTGGTGAGGTACATGCCAAATGGGGCATTGTACTCGATGACTGGCTTAATGAGGCAAAACTAGAGGGAGACAATCACCTCCTTCTTCCTGGATGCAAAACCCTTAGTAATGAGATGTGCCACATAGAAGGACTTTGTGACAACAGTGGAAATGTGGTGGCCAAAAGAGATGTTGCTGTCAACCTGTGTTCCCAGATCTCTTATAACACCTTCTGTGTTCAGTGGACTACCATTGATGTGGTAATTCATGGGAACTGAATTTTTCCCAAAGGGGATGATGTCACATTTTTTGGCATTGAGCTTAAGGCCATGCTTTTGACACCAGTCATTGGTCTCAGTGAGGCCTTTCTGTAGGATGTCAACATCACTTGGGGAGTTAATAATAGCTCCCAACTTGCAATAGTCTGCGAACTTTGTCAGCCAGAGTCCCTTTGTGTTGGTCTGAACTTCAGAGAAGTAGATACCAAACAGGAGAGGACCCAAGACCGGACCCTGTGGGACTCGACTCGTGACTGGTTGGCAGTCTGACTTGCAGTCAGCTCCTTTCACACTGTGGGTTCTATCTGTGAGCCAGTTTGCAGCCCACCTAGTGATATAGGGGTTGATGCCTAGCTTAGTGAGTTTTTCTATGATTCCTGAGTGGGGAATAGTATCAAAGGCCTTGGCCAGATCAAGGTAGGCTGTATGAATCACCTTACCTTCATCCACAACTCTGGTGACTTACTCAAAGAAGTCGACCAGGTTGAGCAGGCATGATCTACCCCTCACAAAACCAATCTGTGTGGAATCCAGAGTTTGGAGATTCCCTATATTCTTGTTTATTAGGTCCATGATGATGTGTTCCATAGCTTTGCATATCAGACTCATCAGGCTAATGGGGCAATAGTTCCCAGGGTTTGTAGTCGCTCCTCCTTTGTGGAGAGGGATGACTGTAGCAGTGCGCCATTCTTTAGGGACAAAGTCTGAGGTGAGGCTGTGATTGAACATGGCACACAGGTGAGGTACCAGTTCACTCTGTAGTTCATGTAGAACACAGCCAGGGATATTGTCAGGTCCCATAGAAACTGTATTCTTGGCCTTGGACAGATCTGTGCAGCAGTAATACTGGGTGGCTGGCAATATGCTGGTATTGTGATTGGTCCTTTGGGGGGAAGAGGGGTAAAGTTGGCACTGAATCTGTCGGCCAGTATATTTGTAATATCTGTTGGCTCGGTATAGGAGGTACCATTGTGCAGTAGCTCAGAGCAAATCTGGGTATTGCCGTGGAGATTTTTTACATACCTATAGAAGGCCTTGTGGTTGTCTTTACTATCTGCTGCAATTCTGTTTTCATAGCTAGCTTTATAGAATTTGATGAGGGATCTCAACTTTTTGTTGAGGCTGATAAGGGAGCTTTTCCAGTCTTGGGACTTCACCTTATTCTGCATCAGTTTCCTTCTTCTGTTGTAGAGTTTGTTTATGACAGGGGACCACCAGATTGGCTTCCTTTTTTTGGAGGAGAGCATCTTGGTTCTATTGGGTATGGTGAGATCCATGCATTTGTGTATGTGTTCGTACAATGCATTGATGTATGATTCGGTGGTCATGCAACTATTGCCCATTTGCATGGGTGCCATGAAGTTAGCCATCTCTGTTTTTAGGAGCTCAAGGTTAGCTTTGGAGAAGTTTTTCATGATGGTTACCTTTGCAGGGAGGGTGGAAGGTATGCAGATTTCCAAGGTGATTTGTTTGTGGTCGGATCTAACCAGGGAGGAGTTGACTATTGGTGTAGAGCAATGGTTGCCCATGTTAGTAATGACCAGGTCAAGGATGTTGTTACCTCTAGTGGGGTAAGAACGAGCTGGTCCAGGGCATTGGAATTAATGAATTCAAGGAAACGTTGGGAAAGTGTATTGGTACATGAGTAGTTTTCCCAGTTAAGAAAGGGATAGTTGAAGTCGCCCAGTATGAAAGTATTAGGTTGGACCTTAATATTCTCCAGGGTGTTTAGGAACATGGAGTGTGAGTCTTGGGACATGGTTGGGGACCTATAGCGGGCTACAACCTGAATCGCTGTCTTGCCCAATGTTAGCTGCACCTGAAGTATCTCTGATATGTTATGTCTGGCTACCAGTCTGGGGGGGGGGGGGTCTGTGCATCCTTTATGAATATGGAAACAACACCACCTTTGGAGCTTAAATCCAAGTACTGAGGCCAAAAGCTGTGAAATAAGTTATAGCCAGGTAGTGCAGGGGTACTTTCTGCTGCCTTGAACGAGGTCTCTGTTACAGCACAAATGTCAATTTTCTCCATTTTAAGGAGTGCTTTGAGTGAGTGCATTTTGAGATTTAGACTTCTAGCTTTGAGCAGCATGACCCTCAGGTTGCATTTGTTTGTAGCTGTTACGGTGGTAATTTGGTCTTTGGAACACCAACTAAAAAAGGCACTATAGGAGTGGCAAGAGCCTTGGCCAGTATCCAGAAGGCCATGGGTGACAGATGCAGGCCATTTTTGGCAAAGCATTGAGGTTTGTCAATCATGTCATTCCAGGCAGACAGATACTGAATCCCCTTAGAATGACACCAGAAACTTAGCCAATTGTTGAAATCAATCATTTTCTACTTGTACTGTGGTATCATTATGGGTGATGGTAGGATGCTGCTTAGGGCTAGGGTCATGCCTGCCTGGACTACATAATCTGAGAGCTCCTGTATGTCTCTTTTCATGTAGTTCAGGGAAGTACATCTCAGGTCATTCACACGCACATGTACAATGACAGAGTCATATTTGTACCTGCTGTTGGGGGACCTGAGTGTGTGCATTATGTGGCGGATCCTGGCACCTGACAGGCAGCTGACTGTTACTTTCTCCTTATTCAACCTAGTAAGTGGGACATCAGTGTGCCTCACTATCGAGTCACCTATGAATAGTGTGTTGGGCATGCTGTTTTTCCTTAGAGGCTTTGGTTTAGTGGCACACTGTTTAGGATAGTTATGTGTCTTGTGATTAATGTTGTGTTGTGTTGGTCGAGTACATTTCTGCCTTGGAGGTCTGTGCAGTTTGGGTAGATTTTTATTGGTGGGTGTGTGGTTTGTGTTTTTATGTGAAGGCAGTGCTATTGTGTGTTCTGGAGGGCTATCTGTTCCATGTGGAGTGGTGCAAATGTTGGCCATCTCCTCTTGACCATCTATTCTGGCCTTAGTTGGAGAGTGTGTGGGTTCCAATTTGGATATATAAGTGCATCTCTCACAAGTCTGAGTGATGGGAGGTAAGAGGAGAGGGTTGTCAGTGTACATGAGGTAGGTGGTACATTGCCTCAGGATGCCCAAGTTCACCAGGTTAATAGGAGAAAGCACAGGGAACTGACCTTTAGACATGCCTGGAGGGGTGGGCATTAATAATAAATACTGGAGCTGTTTCCTTGTAGAGCGTTTAGTGCTGGTAGCACTTTTGTGTGCTACAATAATTGCTACAAGAAGTCTGGAAAAGTGCTAGACTAATAAGCTAGTAAAAGTGCAGGAGAGGAGAGAACTAGCAGATCTAAGGGAAAAATTGAAGAGCAGACTATTTGGTACCGCTCAGAAGCTTACAGTCCTGGATACAGAAAATCTGTAGGCTAGATAGGCTACCTAGTGCTTACCACTCCCACTGATAAGGTAGAAGGCTTCCCTCTGACACAGAAAAGCTTGGGGGCTCAGAAGCTTACAAGCAGTCCTGGATACAGCAAACCTGTATCTGGACTAGACTAGTTACAGGAAAGGTGGGAAACAAGTGCAAATGTGGGCTTTTAAACCAGAAAGTTGAAAGAGATGAAAAAACTGACCAAACGGCCAATAAACTGTAATTCTGGGCCAGAAACCACTCCTCTTGTGATAGATAGGCTACCTAGTACTTACCACTCCCACTGATAAGCTAGAAAGCTTCCCTCCAACACAGAAAGGCTTGGGGGGCTCAGAAGCTTACAAACAGTCCTGGATACAGCAAGTCTGTATCTGGACAAGAATAGTTACAGAAAAGGTGGGAAACAAGTGCAAATGTGGGCTTTTAAACCAGAAAGTTGAAAGGGATGGAACAGCTGCCCAAATGGCCAATAAACTACAATTTCATGTCAGCACTGTGGTCACAACCATTAACAGCAATGGACATCTTTGAGTTTTTAGACAGTGGGATGCCATGTATTACAGAGCTTCTGTTAACACACACATAAAAGGTGCTGCATATCAGGGGCACAGTAAGGTATGTGAGAGGACTACATTTAAACATATTAATTTGTACAGTGCACATCACAAAGCAAATGCATACATCACTGTATCTCCCCGTTCTGCATTTCAGCTGTAACTGTGACCATCTGACTCCCTCAAAAGATAAGGATGAGGTGGTTTTTGAAGTGAATTTAATAATGAATGACAAAACAACACTTGGTAGCACTTTTTAAAAATAATGCCATATTGTTCAAGATTTTGTCAGACATATAACAGTCTGTAGCAAGCTTTACTAAACATTTACTAAACCTGCACTTAAAGAGCTGCCAACAGACCATTATAGTATATGACCATATTCGTCAGAATTCAATGAATTACCACATTATTTGTAACCATGGACAAAATAAATGTTAATTTCAATAAGTAGTTGTGCAGGGGAAATTACTTGAGTGTGTGTGTGAAATAAACCAAGATAACAATTTTATGATGTTTCTCTACAGGGAGTTGAACCCACAGAATGTGAATGTATAAGCATGTTGGACATTTTCCTTACAGGCTGATCTAACTGACACCACACATTTCTTTTTAACAAACAAGTACTGCTTGTGTTAATTCATATTCCTAAAATAATGGATGAATATGGAAACTTTCAACACTTACTGGACATTATAATTTAAAGAAATAACAGCTATCAACACATAAATATGTAAGCTGTGGGATAGACATTCAATTTAGCTTAAACAAATGGGACTGTAGTAATATCATGCACTTTATTAAGAGGAAGGAAGTAAATAAGTTATTTATGAGTTACTATATATACACTTACCCCCAGATTCATGAAGCTCGGTGTAAGGCCTGCGCCGGCCGTGCAGCATATAAATGGTGTAGTAGCGCCATATGCATATTAATGAAGGTGCGCTGCCACCACATCCACGTGCATAGGACATGTGCGCGAGTGCATGGGGCATTACTAAGCTGCGCCCGGAGGTGTGTCAATGTCGGCTGGTGATGAGCAACCTAAACTGCTGAATATTATAGCCTGCCTGCAATAGTAATCGCACCTATCAGTGTCCATGGATAATGAAACGTATGCAAAGCATGCAAGACAGTTTCCAGCCACACAAAATGGAGAACCAAACAGAAATGCATGCAACATAATATGAGTTTCCGTCCATGGAACAAATGATATTTAAAATTGTGTGTCCGTAATGTACTGCACTGTCAGAAGTTATACCCAGTGGAAGTGAAGCACATCATGTCAGCGCGCCGCCAATACACACGTCTAGCCCCATGGGTATGGTCACCAGCAGTCCCACAGTGGTAGTGATAGTACACAGCAGGGCAGTTGTGGCTATATAACAACCGTAAAGAAACCTGACAGTCCAAATTGTATACCAAACACACACAACATATGTACATTAAAATGTGCTATACACATGAACAGGAACGTAACCATCACATACACATAGGATGTTATATGCGGAACCAGGATATCCAAAAGTAGAACCCATGCATGCAAATGCAATACGCAACAACCTCTGTATAGCACATAACTCGTACCCATGTCCGAATGTCCACCAAATCCAGCTACCAGCCTTGCGCATCCATACACCTACACATAGCGAGCATTCCCCATATGTAGTAGGAAGTATCGTCCTAGGCAGTGTCCGGATTGCAAATATGTATCCCACATTTGTAAACATCCCATCACAGGTATGTAAATCCAAATGCCCGCGTGTTAATGTTACGGCAAAATGTGTGTACATCCCGCGTGGGATAAGTAACCTGTTGAAACCTCAGAGTTGTTTACACGCCACGGTGTCCATTACTGTACACATCTGGACAAAACATGTATGTGTAGTCATGGTACTGTTCAGTGTCTACACAGACATGCAAATCATACTACGCAGGATGGAACAGCTTTCCACCATGCAGGTCACCCCACTAGGGTTGCCACCTGTTCAGATGGCCAAGGTGGGACATCCTCTGTAGAAATGTGAGAATTTGCAGTTTAAAACATACCCCCGGCCAGTGCAAAGGACAGAATTAAACGTGTATGCCAAGATAAAAGCTTATGCCATAGCATTTGAATAGCTTATGCTATCCCAAATAATAGTTATGTGTACCAGATACAAAATACCTGTATCATGCAACTAGTAAAGAAAATAAGAAATATATTATTGTCTTAAAATCACAGGACATTTGCCATGTCTTAGATGTCATCGCAGGACACAACTGTCCAAAGTGGGACCTCCCCTCACAAAGAGGAACAAGTGGTAACCCTACTCCCCACTGAATTATCGACAGTATATATTCAACTCAATCACATACCGACACCACCTGTCAACCTATTACAGCAACAAAACCTGGACAAAGCCTAAAAGGATGGGTGGACAAATAGGGACAGATGTAATTACTGCTCTCACAAGCTCCGAAAGTTCACTGAATAAAAGTATGTACATAAGCAGGAAATGTTGTGAAGGATGTGGGGTAGTCCCCAGTATTACAGAGGTCCGTACATATATACTGTAACAAACCATCACATATGTTGACTGTACTACTGCATACCCATAGTTAATTCATAGTTAAGTCATGTGCAAAATAATAACCCTCGTAAGAATGAATACAGGAAATAGTCAAATGTGAATGGGAACACCACTCACCGTGGATTATGTATCGTAACCGCCCATATTATGTATTGCCAACATCATAAGCTGCTGACAGGTGCCCAAACACCTGTGTCTGTAAACACAGATTAAATGTTTAAAATGGACAAACCCTGTCCATGTGCTTTGTCTGACATTTGAACACGGTCAGGGCAGTTCCGTTCACCAGGCGGACAAGCCTAAACCCAGATCACCACATGAACACCCTGACAATTAAAGACCTGTTTGTGTCAGGACTATAAGCCTTTGGGTTCTGAATATCCCTGCAGTGATTAAATATGCAGCTTAGGTCCAGAGCAGTAGGGAATAGGGAATGTGTAACATGTAGTACCGCATTTATCCCAGCAGGAGAATGGATGCCTGTGACGTAAGTGAAGCGGTGAGGCATATGTTAATGTAGCTGTGTACTATGGGTATGCATATAAATGAGTCAGAACACCAAACGTAGAGTGGTTACAGCATCCAGCCAACGTGAATGCAGTCCCGGTTGAACAACGACTACAGCACATATAATGTGAAAGTGTAATGAATGTGTCTGTGCTGTACAGATAGTTAAATATGTAAAGGTGAACGTGCGTTTCGCAAACGTCCGTTAACCGGATTACAGATAATTACTGGTACTGTCACAAGTAATAAAGCCCACATAAGCACAAAGACTTATTAAACATATGTAACCCACAATAAGGATATGCATGCGCGCCTGCGCGTAACCCACAATAAGGAAATGCAAGTGTGCCTGTGCGTGTGTGATCCGCTCACAGCATAGTAAATGAATGCTGTTTCCCCCACGTTAGTTATACATGGCTCAAACCTGTTAACCTCGTAAAGTATGAAACCGGACAAAGCCATGCAAACTACCGGTACAAATAGGGACAAACCCCAGATATGTACCAGAACAAACATAGAAAGTGGATAGAATAACGGGTGTGTCAGTAGCATGGATTCTCTGAAGGGTATGCAGTCGTAACCTGAACTGCTTGCCAGAATTCCCCACCGTAAGTCTCAAATGAAATGCCACTACATTGCCAGATAGACACAGGTTTATGTAAAACACACCGAAGATAAAGAGGCAACCAGCTGTACACTCTGCGACAATCTGTACAGTGGAAAGGTATGGTATGGATATAGATATATGTGTATACACATAATCCACAGACGTAAACCAAAGCAAGTTATGAAATGAGGATTGTACATGTATACATGTATACACAACAGACTTATGTCCCGTAGATATGACATATGTACATAAATAGGCCACGTTATATCTAATGTGGGTAGACAGACATGCAGGAAAGGTGAATAAACCGCAGCATTCCAAACCATTGGCCAGAAAGTGACAGTCCAGCAAGTTCTACACTTTAAACATGCAGATAGGTGTCCATTGCAGGACTCCAAAAATTGATTCTTACGTAGTGTCAACCGACATTGACGCAAAATAAGTGACCGCAGCAAATACGAAATAGCTGTACATGCAACAGTATCAGGTGCAAGGGTGATGACACATGTGTCGATAGAATGTATGACGTACAAACTGATATCCGGAGAGTGGGGAGTGCATATAAGTGTCTCCACACTTCAGTACCGTACACATTAAACATGTGTAATGGGTACTGTAGAGGGTTGTCAGGTATGGGAATCATGGGTATGCAGAAATGGGCCTAGGTGTTGTTTGGCAGAGATTTCATAGACCCGCCCCGTGGGAGTGATGTGGGTATAGCACACGCCTATATTCTCAATAATGGGGCAAACCATCCACTGGATATTGCGGAAACCATTTTGGCAATATGTAGGGCCCTATATCAGTGTCATGTAGGCGATTATCATGGATGGACATGCGTACGACCAAGATGGTACCCATAACTGGCAAACTGTCAGAATAACACAGCTGCACTAAGGCATAGTACATGAAATACAAATAGGGACTATATTAGATATACCCCAGACAAAGCCAGAACGTTGTGAGAATACTGGCGTACCCATGAATACGGATGTTATGAGTGTTACTAATCATGTAATGGAAATGTCCGTCACTATTATCTACCGCACTGTTCGTAATGCCTTGCCAGCAATTTACCAGAAAGGCACATCACTATGACAAATGCAACAAGGGCAAAGGTCAAACGTCAGGGCGTTTACCAATAATGTGTACAGGTTAGGGGTATGAAGGTAACCTGTCCAAAATACATGTACAGAACTAGTGATACTAGGTGGACAGGTGAGAAGAAAGACATCAGGACAAATGAGAAAACATGTACAAGTCACACACATGTACTCCGACAAATGTGAATGACAACGTATGCCCTGTGAATGTCAATGTGGAAGGTTAATAGACACAAAAGTAATGTGTCCCTCAGGGTGTCATGCAGTGTCACCGTAACAATATCCAGTCCCCCAGACATGTACGTGAGCTCTGCCACTGACGGAAAGCGCAAATACCGGCGCACACATACGGTACATGATAGACCAATTAGTGTGGATAAGCAGCTGTTGGCCTGGGTGAGGAATACAACTGTCTGGGTGGGTGTATCCTGCAATATAAATGTAATGGCATGTGGCCTGTGATGCCGCCATACAGTGTGTGTATTGGTGTCAGAAAGTTGATATTTTGTATCAGACACATACTCTGCAACTGTACAGATTTACGCAGAATGTGCAGAGTTCTGCCTCATATGTTTGGTGTGTTCCACGTAACAACAGTAACATTCTGGCACTTTCATGATAACTGAAGACATGAAATAATGACAAACATGTGAGTAAGACACCAAATCCGACAGAAAAGCCATACTAATGCAAAACCTATTATTGTGTCAACTATCTACGTTTGTAAGAGCAACATGTCAATACTGCCCCATGTGTCCCACTATCAGATAAGGCCTTGTCCAGCAACTTGCTCTAGGAGGTGGAGTGGTATGAACAGAAACAGATACATGTGTAAGGAAACAGCAATATCGACTGCAAGATAATGCAGAAGGTATGAAATGCGCTGCAGTAGGACGTGCAGTACTGTCCGCAGGTATGTGCTGACATGTCAAATGACACAGCAGTCTACATGAAGAACCTATAGGGCTGTCACCTTTACAAATGATGATAGTGGGACATACCCACAGCCATGCACACAGCACAAATAGACATACACACATCAAAACTAGGCCATGATACATGAAGCCTCCGGCGTGTACGAGTACAGTGAGAGTACAGCAAGGATAGATGCCTGCCAAGATATACAGCAAACGCCTGTAAGGGCATGTAACACCGCCCATAACATGGACGTTGCATGGACAAAGTTGGGATTTGCAACATACCCCATTGGTATGTGAAAGCTATGCAAATATGCGATACATGAAACAGTCAGCTGTCCATGCAAGAGCAGAGTTATGGGCAGAAAATAGATTTTATATATATATATAGAGAGAGAGATACAGACATACACACATGTGGCAGGGCTGGTAATCGAACCTACACATGACTACCCTATCACACTACAGCATGACGCATTTACAGAACACGCTACCGTGATTACTAAACACAGCAGACATTCAGGCATTCTACTAGGTGTGTGTCAACATCCGCAAAGACAAAGACGTCAGCAGGATACATCTGTGTTGCGAAGCGTCTAAAAGCATAACCTGAGTCCCCAGGCAGACGGGAGCATGCACACACACACACACATTTGGCAGGCCTGGGAATCGAACTTACACCTAACTACCCTATCACACTACAGCATGACGCATTTACAGAACGCGCTACCGAGATTGCTGAACACAGCACTCCCAGAGGCATACTTCTAGGTGGGTGACATCATCCGCAAAGGCAAAGACGCTGATAGGGAATGTATGTGTTGTGAGGCATCTAAAAGCATTACTGTGTCCCCAAGCAGCTGGAGACACACACACACACACACACACACACACACACACACACACACACACACACACTTGGAAGGGCCGGGAGTTGAACATACACCTACCTACTCTAACACACTACAGCATTACGCATTTACAGAACGCGCTACCGAGATTACTGAACACAGCACTCCCAGAGGCATACTTCTAGGTGGGTGACATCATCCGCAAAGGCAAAGACGCCGATAGGGAATGTATGTGTTGTGAGACATCTAAAAGCATTACTGTGTCCCCAGGCAGCTGGAAACACACACACACACACACACACTTGGAAGAGCCGGGAGTTGAACATACACCTACCTACTCTAACACACTACAGCATTATGCATTTACAGAACGCGCTACCGAGATTACTGAACACAGCACTCCCAGAGGTATACTTCTAGGTGGGTGACATCATCCGCAAAGGCAAAGATGCCGATAGGGAATGTTTAGAGAGTGAGCGGTCTGAAAGCATATTACCGTCCCAAGGTAGACATACACAAACACGCCAGTGCTGTCATCAGGCCAACTAAATATCTACGGAGCACAACAACACTAAATAGATATGGGATGCGCCACAGACAGTACACCCTTCGAGAGAGCAACAAGTGTGTTCAATGTAGGCATCCATCGTGACATTGAAATTGGACATCTGGTGCCTGGATGACCACCATGGCTATACAGGATGTCAATGGCCATGCCCACACGCTTAGTATCACACATCTGTTTGGAATGTACTGTGTGTCCATCTACACAATGGCGTACTGGGCATGCTCACACACTTTGCAGTTGCAAAGGGCCATCTTGCATGTACACGGAGTCTAATCACGGAAGGGCGCAGTGTGGAATGTACTGTGTGTCCATCTACACAACGGCATACTGGGCATGCTCACACACTTTGCAGTTGCAAAGGGACATCTTGCATGCACACGGAGTCTAATCACAGAAGGACGCAGTGTGGAATGTACTGTGTGTCCATCTACACAACGGCATACTGGGCATGCTCACACACTTAGCTGTTGCAAAGGGCCATCTTGCATGCACACGGAGTCTAATCATGGAAGGGAGCAGTGTGGAATGTACTGTGTGTCCATCTACACAACGGCGTACTGGGCATGCTCACACACTTAGCTGTTGCAAAGGGCCATCTTGCATACACACGGAGTCTAATCACGGAAGGGCGCAGTGTGCAATGTACTGTGTGTCCATCTACACAACGGCATACTGGGCATGCTCACACACTTAGCAGTTGCAAAGGGCAATCTTGCATGCAGATGGAGTGTACACACAGAAGGGCACAGTAAGGTATAACTGCCCTCACGCACAGGGTGGTCACACATGCAGTGACCTGTACACACACAACTGCCATCACAGCTGTCACAGGTGCAGGTCACACACGTACACACTGCAGTGTACACTGTAGCTGTCAAGTCAGCACCATGTCATTGGTGCAGCACTACATAGCCTTACGGTCCTACAACACCATGTGACACATGACCACTGGGCTGTACAGTGGTGTACACCAGCTGTGCAGAGTACACACGTACCAACAGGGATCCAACAGGTGTTATGCATTGCAATGATACCAGTATACCTGAACAGGTTGGCTCAAGACATACCATGGCCCTTACACAGCTGTGACACCTGACTGTTGCTGTACACCAATGAACACACGTCTGGGTATGTCATACATGTGATTGTGTGGATGTGTGCTTGGACTGCACACACAACACATACATACATACATGGCCTTTGATGTACCTCGTGCATAACACTGGCCTAATCAATGCTACACACGCGAATTGAAGGTGGGCCCATGTCTGTTGAATGCTCACACTACAGGGGGCAGCAGTGTTGACCGGGACACATACCCTTGTACTGGTCGCCTGTGACATCCATGATATCATACCGCAGTCCATGTGTTATGTATGTCAACACACATGTCCAACAATAGCAATGCATACAAACATGGCAACAGGAGACACATGTGACATCTGTACTGTGCATGCAGCAAACATGCATGTGCAGTGGCCGATGTCCATAACATACTTGCACCTACCTACGACATGCAGACGCAATGCAGACCCATCATTGATATCTGTATATGGTGACATACAAACAGCACGTATGGAGGGATGTGTGTACATAACATGGTGAACCACCTGTCTAGATGTATGTGTACAGGGGGTGGCTCACAGTCACACACCATCCTATCATGCCATGTGCTAACTGTACGCTATGTCACTGTTACGTGACGGTGCTGACATAATGCATACACAGCGGTCAGGTGTTAACAACTATATGTCATATGGCACCTGTAACACCTACAACCTCCCGTGTGTATATAGCAGCACATTTGCCAGATATAGCGTTGGTACACATAATGCAATCAATACCACTGCATGTCCATCAAACGTGTCATCATATGGCAGGTGTATCATTCCCAGCACTGCCATGTGTGTCCGAATGTGTGACCAGGGATGCCACATATCGCGGGGAATATGTCCCAGTTGCTACACATCCCTGTACACCATTGTAGAGATCTGTACATACGTCAGTGTGGGAAGCATGACGTTTGCCGGTGAGGTGCATCACACACATCGGCTGTCCGTATACACATGTTTGGTCACCACAGTGTGTGTGTGTCTGTATGTATGTCTGGTGCTTGGTGTGAGTGTGTATGCTAATATACAGTGGGAAATTATCACTGGCCCCACGTGTTGACTAACCCGTAATGGTGATGCATTGCACAACCCTGTTGATGCCATAGGTCCCAGCCATACTGGCTACCTGTGCATGTCCCTTCTCTGTGACACGTTGTGTGGGTGCATAGTACTGTGAGGGTGATGATCACACAGGCAAGGGTCCCCAGCTGCACACTATGGGGTGTGCATTATAGTGGTGTACACCCCGTGAATGCGGCCATGTTCACGTACTGTTACAGGGTCCTACTGTTGCACAGTGTGGCCTCCAGCTATGAAGTGACACCTCATATCATCATTGGTCAGGCCGCTGTGTACAACCCCTGCACCATGTCACCATATCTGTAATGTGTCCTGCTATGTATGTCACGTCTCTGTCCAGTGTAGCCTGTGGCACCGACCACATGCATCAGGTGCAGTATATGTGCGGACATCTGTGTCATGTTGGTGTGTCCAACAGTCAGGATGAGGGTACATGTAGCATTCTGATATTGCCAGACGTGCCTGTGTGTACTCCACAGTTACACGTGGGGGACTGCAAACACTGCTACCTGTAGGCACATGCAAGTACACCATAGGAGGGAACCAGGGTATCACAACCAACATGGTGCTACAGATGTAACCGAGACACATACCATGAACACATCACAATGCATGCTGCACCTGCACTACATGGTGTGACTGGTGCATGTCGACAGTACACAACCTATGTCACATACACAACTCAGTATTCACACACAACCACTGCAACATACACATCCCTCACTATGCATACACAGGTATTACATACACCTCTCACTATGCTGTTCACCCTGTGCATCAGAATATTTGTGCATAACCCTGCACCAATGGTGTGGATGACAGGGATGCGGCACAGGCTTCATCATATGCACAGGGTGATATGTTTGCCAGGGGCATAGGCTGCACCAATGGATAACATCATGTGTGTGTGTAAGGGCCGGTGAGTTGTCTGGACATGTCTGTGCAGAATGCATGTGGATGTTGTGGAGCCCTACAGTTGTGTTTTCTGTGTGCGTGTATGTGTGTACACAGTTCTGTCATTTGTGATGCCTACACGGGGTATAATTGACAGCCCCAAATTGTACAGTGCAGGTTGTACAGCTCACTGTGTCCGTTCATGGCCACGTGACCTGTGCCTGCCTGGGGTTGCATGGGCACTACCAGGTGGAGGTACAGAGTGGCTACTGTCTGACTACACATGTCCACTGGAACCATGTCCCCACTGAGACCGTCCAGGGCCAAGTCCACATGGCCTGCTGTGTACTGGTGTTGACAGCGCAGCACCAGCTGCACTGCTACTGCTACCGGCACTATGGGAGCGGCCATGTGAGGTGGCACGCTCACGTCGACCTACACTAGATGGTGTTGCTGGCCTACGTCCATGTGGACTACGCCTCACTCCTACCAGGTGTTCCAGCACAGACAGCTCCCGTTCGCGGATTGCCATGCCTCGGTCAAGGATTCCGACCATGTCACCTAGTCGCCTATCCAGAACATTAGCAATCTGCTGTTGAGCATTTGCCAATGCCTGGATGTTGTCAGTTAGGGTATGGATAGCAGCCCTCTGCAGCCTCTGCCCTTCTCTGTTCTGCTCTTCAGCATGTGCCTGTGCCGCCATTACAGTTTGGAACATGCGTCTGGTGATACCAGCTGCTGCGCTCTGTCCTGCAGGTGCATGTCTGCCAGAGGTCCTCCTACGAGCAGCACCGGCCACATGCCTGTGTGGCACATCTGCAGTCATTACACGGACACCATGGTGTGTAGACACACCTTCTGTAGCCACCCCACGTTCCTGTTCCACGCCAACAGACGCTGACTGTCCTTCCTCTATGGCCACCGGTGATGCGGTATGTGTTGGCAGCAGAACTGTGTGCGGGGAAGAGGGGGACATAGCTGGGATGGTAACCACTGGCACAGATTCAGCCCCTGACAACCCTGCCTGTACCTCATGCATATGTTCATCACCGCTAGTATCTGTGGGGACACTAACATCAGATGGACCGCAGGAGGGTAACGCACCTACATCACCTGTGAATGCAAAGAAATACTGTAAAGTACAATAGACTCAGACACACACACACACAGACACACACACAGACACACACACACACACACACACACAGACACACACACACAGACACACACACACAGACACACACACACACAGACACACACAAACAGACACACACACACAGACACACACACACACAGACACACACAGACACACACACACACACACACACACACACAGACACACCATGCATGTGATTTGTCAGATGGCATGCAGCATGCCTGTGATGCAGCAGAGGGCATGCAGCTCAGACATTAATACTGTTAGTAAGCATACCTCCCTGGGGTGCACACTACAGCAAGCAGGTGTCATATCAGTAGCCATGCAGTTCACACAATCATGGTAGTATGCATGCATCCCCGTGATACACCATGTGGCCCAGAACAGGATAACAGTACACATGGCTGACGTGACATTGACATGTAATCTGCTGACATGTGCATTAACATGCATACATGTTTGACACAGTGGTGTCCTGACACATGTACAGCATCATGATTGGCTTCACATTGCAGTGTTGTGTGTATGCCCTACAGATAGAATGCATGTTTAGCAAATGTGCATGAGCATGGGAGGGTAGTGTGAGCCGTCTACATTGCTATACAGTGTGAAGTACACACACTGTGCCATTGCATGGCAACATGAGGCATGTATGTTGCTGTAGAATGCATAATATGTACACATTGCATAGCCATAACTGCAACACAGTCGTGATGTTCGACAGATCGTATATGGTAGACTTCAGTGACACCTCCAGTAGCTGTACACAGGCTTTTAGGTTGTCCAGTGTACCACATCAACTGTATAATCGGTCAACTAAGGCTATAATTGGACCATGTGTGGACAATGTGCAACAGGGTGTGTGCACATCCCAAGTACTGTGTGTCTACATGTCTCTGGCCATCCCCCATGGCCATGTGTGCACATGTGTTGGCCAATTGTGTGTGATGGGCATCTTCTCCACATGTCTGTGTGGTCCCATATGACATACACCCATACATGTCAGATATGTCACAATCCACAGGGCTATGCAGACAATGGGTTGTATGTTTGGTATGTGGGGTATGGGTCATGCGATAGTGTGACAATATTGCAGACAGAACACTACATGTCTGGGACATGTCAGGTGGCACATCACAATGTGTGCACCCAATGCAGGGGCATATGACACAATGGTGACACTTGTGGGCTGCCCATATCACAGCTCACTGTGTGGCACTGTGTGCGTACCACACATGTTGTTTCAATGCATACTACATATGCCTCCATTGTAGAACACCTCCACCGTTGTATGCACAGCTGACCACACATGTTGCAATGACAAGTACTGTGGTTTCAAGTCTGTGTATCATTACGTTTGAATATATTGCACATGGGTGGCGTGTGTGAATGCATGGTGGTGCAACCTGCATATCGTGACTGGAACAAACATCAGGTGTGCAAGTGTTAACTGGCCACATGGCAAATAGATCTACACTGTAACATGCCTGATACTGATGACAGTCTCACCTGCAACGGACCCATGTCTGTGCACGCATGAGGTACCTGTATAGGGTGACACACCAGTATGAACATTATCCATGACTGTATGACAGCCACAGGTTGCACTGTGCATGTGCACACATTCACCTGTGTAATAGCATATAGTATGCACATGTGTGCATACACAACGTAGCATACTGTAGTATGCAGCATGTGTGCCCACATACCTGGCATATGTTGTTACTTTACATTATGTACAGTGACACATGCAACTGCATGGGATATAATAGCCATATGTGCATTACTGACTTACCAGGCAACTCCAGGCTCATTGGTTGGGAGACACCCACCTCCACGATGGCAGCTAGTGTTTCTGGATGCTGTTCCCTGGGTGTCCCCGGACTGGCCAGTAGCTCCTTGGTGTGTGTGAGTGGGGGCTGGGTTGGTGGCCTACCACCTGTTCCACCTTGTTCCCTGGTGATTGAAGTGGCACGCTGTTTTGCATGTCGTATCAGGTCCGTGCAGTGTCTGCGCACCTGCTGGTAGGTGCGGTTATGGCCACACACATCGTTCACCCTCCTGCGTAGATCCTGCCACAGGTCATCCCGCTGCTGGGCATGCTGTGGCACATGGCTGAACAACAAGTCATAGTTGTCATGGAGCTGTGGGATGAGGACTTCATCCTCCTGGCGGGTGTATGCTGGGAGGCGTGTACGGGGCATTATCTGTAAAACATAATGATGGTGACAGGTCACAGTTTCAGAGATGTACAGAGATACTGCTGCACATACATTTCTATGACATCTACTGAATCTGCACAGTTATCTTGCAAAGCACCATGACACTGACACGACTGACGTGTTTGTGTCACACATGTCACACCCATTATGCATTGGATGTCATCACCATATATGTGTGTCACCTCATTACAGTGTTCATACTCCATGTAAATGCTGTCTTGCTGTGGGCATGTCTATTTGCCTGCACTTGTGTTCTTACCTATCTGCACATGCCTCGATGTGTCCACGGTACTACTGTTGACCTGGATGCTGTGTATATGTCACATATCAACACAGACACAGCCGGAATGGACTTGAGCAGTGACAATGCACACATACGCATGGACACCTGTACATGCATGTGTTTTTCCATATACATCTACACAGCACTGTACTCATGTAGTGATGTAATTATTAAATCTGTTGGAACGGAGCTATAAGGCTGCTGCTTTTTTGAATTTTGTAAACCTCTGAAGAAGCTACTTTTTTCTGTAGCGAAAACGCTGTCTGTTGTTACTCAATAAACCTGCGTTCAGGCTTTTAGCTGGTATTGGTTCTTCTTGTGCCTGTCTTTGTGGATTCCAACTGGTGCTTCTTTTTGTTTACTTCAGCGGTCTGTTTTTGCGCTCATGGAGAGCCCTACCAGCCCTAATATATTCGGTTCATCTAAACCAGACGCTACGGACGTGTCTAACTTGCTGTCAGCTTTAACGGCTAAAATAGAAGCGTTGAATGACCGCTTCTTGTCCTTAGAGAATGCGTGTGCTTTACGACAGGGTTGCATGGTATGGCGGGAGTATGTCACATATATGGCACAGGGATCTGTCCAGCCTGTGGCGATCCTAGTATTAGGACGGTGGCTGTCCATGACATATGTCATATAGATCAGGATATGGACATGTAGCATGTCCATCATCATGGTGTAGCAAATGTCCTTCTGCAAGGTAGACGGCATGCTGCATAGTGGAGGTGTGGATTGTGAAGGCTGGTATCGCACATCCATAGATAGCCATTACCCCTTACAGGTGGTATGTGATCCAATATTGGTCACCACAGTGCTGTATATGCCTGGCCAGTGATCTCCGTGCTCATGGATGGCACCCTGACATGACATGGGTACCTCAGATGACTACCTAAGGGGCCTGGAGACGTCACCATGTCGGGGGTGCACTGCACAGCACCATCCCTTACACAGTGTCCATAATGTTGACCACAGCCTAGGTAGCAGTTTATGGGTACAGGGATGTTCACCTAGCAGTGACACTGCTGGTATCATCCATCAGACTGTGCACATATGTTACACACCTCACACACACAGCCCATTCTGTATGTTGTTCACAACACTGACACAGCTAAACTGATAGGTCATGGCCATTCACAGCCTTACATACACAGATGCCTAACATTTGTCTGTGTGGTATGGGCTACAATGAGGGTGGGGTACAACACATTAACCCTGTTCTACTGTATCTGCACAGATGTGCTGTGCACATGTCACTCTTGCACCTTTTGTAGTTGTGTGTCTGTCAACAGGCCACTGGTGGAACACTCCTGTGACATGCAAAGGTATTTGTAATCAAATATCCGTGCTATCTTGTACATCTGTACTGCTAACATCTACAGTGCTAATGGTTCATGGACATGCACACCATACTCAGCAGGGTTATAGTACGGTGCCACCCTAAATGACTGTCATCACCACTTGTGGGTTGATATTATCTAACACCCTATCTGTATTGTATGGTCATGCTAGGCACTTGTTCAGAACATGTGAGCATGTCATGAGCTACTGATTACTATAGCGCCCATTCCACACCATTTCCCACAGGTACACTGGCTGTCCTACACTTCTCAGCTTGCTTAAGGTACGACAGCTGTTGTACACACGTAACGCACATATCCTGTGGGACATGGTTGTATATGCAGGCATGTCCAACTGTCACGTACCAGTGCCACTGCCTGTCTATATGAGGGATATGTCATACATGTGTCAATAGAGCAATTGTCTCATGTACACATTCAATGCTCACTTCCCAACATACGGCACTACAGCCTGTGGGGGATGCACGTCTGCAGCCGTGCTGGGCCCATAGCTCTCAGGTGTACCTCATTACGGGGAACGTACCTCATTTGGGGTTCTAAAAGGTGCATGTTCCTCAAGGTTCCACATTGGAAGGGTCTGTCACACAGTCATTATTGTACATAGTTTACCTGATAGCCATGGCTAGATAGATGAGAATCATATTAATTCATTGGAATATCTGTTTTATACGTAAGACCAGCCTATTTTAGCCATCATATGCCCTTCCTAGTTGACACTGTTAGTAAGCCAGCTGTATGTGTTCTACGTTTCGCCCATTTGTCACACAGTATGAGGGCTAATGTTCCTCATTTTGGGGACAGGAGGCTGACAGCTATGGCTGGGGGTAATGCTGTCGCCAACCCTGACTGCACCTGACAGTCAGTTGGGGATGTGTAACATTCGCAACACACCCCACCCATCACATAGTCTCACATAATCTACATCACTGGCCACACCTACGAGGACAACTTGTGCAGTACGTCTCCATACTCACTGTAGGCACCAGAGGTAGCCCCCATCATGGAAGACAACACCACCTGCTTATAGCCCACAGACTCATGTGTGCCCACCACATACAGCCAATAGTGTGTTATAACATTCACAACACACCAGTCATAGCTAACTCTGTAGGGTGTCACACTGCATTTCCACACAGCAGGCTACACAAGGCGTTAGTCACTTACATCTTGCTGTCGGGTAACTGCTTCTGCAACATAACCTATGCACCCATGCCACACCTCACCAGGTACGATATGTCTGTCATTCGCCATGTTAGTGTGACTGCCCTGTGATGCCACTTCACAGACTACGTGTGCAGGGACATGCAATAGCTCGCCAGTCTTATAGCCCTGAGGGTGTGGGCCTAGCCCTGGGGAGCATTTTGCATTCGTCCGGACACGATACCACTGTACAATGACCGACTGTGTCACTTCAACAGTTGCCTATGCTCCTATTGTCATTCCACAGGCATGTGGTATCTGTCCGCTATGACTGTCCTGGTCAAACACAATGCTGTGGCACAGATGACTTGCACCTGTCGGCCCTGGGAGTACAGCTCACATGCAAGGCTCTTGCTGCTTCTATACTGCCTGTCCTGCACAGTTTCCAATAACTGTCACCGGCAGGGCGGTAACTGGCATGCGCGACATGGGGTCATGTGACACATTGCTTGCATCTTCCCCTGTGATGCACGCAGGCAAGGCACACCTTATAATGCACCACTCCAACATCTCTGCAGTGACTGGGACCTGCCTGTAGGCTCTGCAGAGCACACCTGCAATGACAGGTTATAGACGGACAATACCTTACAGGCACATACCTGGACCGGCACACCCACAGCTGAGGGGTCCCCATATCCCACTATGTTTTGCACACATCCTGGCAAGTTGCTTAGCACAATGCATCAGAGGTGCTCCACGTGCAACTAACTGTGTCCGGGACAGCTATACACATTGTAACAAGCGACAGAGTCAACATCATACCCCACGGGTAACATACCTTCTATGGTGGTATAGTGGACAGTGGGCCTCAGCTACTACTGATGTGTGTCTGACACTACCCCACAATTCACTGGGATAGCCACTCATGTACCGACACATCCATGAGTCATACCCTCCGCTCTGCTGGATCAACACATACACACCACCTCCAAGACCTACAGTACCCTTGGCATGAACACTACCACCATGTGACTGGTGTTACACACCTGGGGTTATCCCCTCATTGGTGGATTCCGAACATATGCTAATCTACCTTGTTAGCCACACCCCGGCAACACACCCATCACAGCATACACAGTACATGTGTACTACAACACCTACTACAGATGTCTGCTGACAGCGGTTGTTAACATCATGACACCCGTGCAGATGGACAATGCACATACAAATGCTGACACATACCCCAGTGCACTTAATTAGCATGTACACAACTGCATGGATCATGCTATTCCACACAGAGCCATGATGGTACACACCAGATAACAGACGCCACTCTGGTGGTCATGTTCCATGGACATATGATGTACAACAACAGGTGTAGGCTGTTGCACAGTGGTGTACATTCCCATGTGTGGGGTGGCTCACTGGTCAGCCATGGTGGGGCCACAGGGTCCCTCATCACATACTCCAAGACTAGCTACGTAAACATGACTGCTACACATTCCGAGGTGTACCACCAGGCATTATGGTGGTATGTCAGTATTCGATGGCAACACCCACATCTGCTGTCACATACAACAGTCACTCAGGAACATTGCAGACCCAGGTATTGTTGGCAACATGCTGGAGGATGTATTCAATGCTGACAGTACACCCTCTCACTCACTACAGGGCCGCAATCCATACGTGAACATTGTGGTGTCCCTGTGGTCACACCTACACAGTACTGACCTACACTCTATGTGTCCTGGGACACTGGCCCCATGTCACCTTCCAACGTCCCAGGCTGTGATGTCCACCAACCTCTGAATTACATATCTCCCCACTAGGCCACCATATTCAGTAATAGCCTTGTTTCAGACATTGTAGACCCTGAATGGCACACAACAGCATTTATCACACTACACACAGGTGGCACCGCATTGCACGAGTGGGACTATAGTCCTACACACCTGACTGGACTGTTCTGCGTGGCTATGGGGCACATCATCAAGGACGTCATTCTCAGAGACATCGTTGGTCTCCTGTCCTCTGCTGCCACCCGGGATGGGCTTGTTAAGGCCAGAGCATGGCCCCTACACATGGTGGACTCCTTTCATACAGTTACCAGGGCAGTTGCTGATGGTACGGGAGTCCACACATCCTACATTGTCCTCTCATTGCCTTTCAGCACCATTCCCCATTCTGGTATTGACAACATACACATCCACCTGCACATCATACCCTGTGTCTCTGGATGTTATGCTATGTGGCTCATGGACAGGACACACAGTGAGGCCAGCATACCATAGTACCAACTACATGTCAGGTACTTTGGCATACCGTGGTCCTCAGTCATAGGGCCCCTCATGTTAAGTATATGCTTTCCTGTGGAACAGGCTGGCACAGGGGACTTTCCCTGCCTAGCTTTAGAACCCCTACATACCAAGCACCATGATTGCTCCACCAGCTGATACTGACTCCAACCATATGGGTGTCGCTGTGACAGATACATAATATGACTATCATGGCATCAAGCTGCATGACACACGGTGCATGCATATCACCTTTGCATTACACCATTCACCCACTGACTATCACATGGATGGTAGCCCCCTACATACGACTTGACAGACTGCATAGTACCCCACTATGCACCTGTGCAGCTATTACATGTCCTTTGTGCATGGTTACTTGGTAGCCCTTCCATTTAGATTAGCTATCATGCTATTACTATGTCCCATACCTACAGGCCATATGTATCCTGTTATTGTACATACCAATAGACGATACCTGTGGTATGCATGATATGCCTGTTATGCTGTGTAGAATATCTGTCATATCTACCTATAATACTATACATTACACATATTTCACATAGTATCCCATAATGCAAAGCATACTTGCTCAGCAGGACCACCTTACATATGTCATTAACGTTATATGCCCATACACATGCATGCTGTGACAGTATATCAACATATACTATCCCCTGCTATGGCACGTCCTTGTTGGACATACCTTACCACTGATGGCGGGTTGTATGGCATTGTTCTGTTTAATGGCCTCATGTAGCATCCCTTGTGGTGTCTGTGCTGTGTACCTTGTGTCCCACTGCTGGACGCACAAATTCTACAAGCGTTAGTATGCTCAGCAAGACATCACTACATAAATACCTTTCCCACTTTATGCATTGCGGACACGTTTAATTAATGTAAACCAGGCTATACATACAGTAAAACTAATTAATACAGATCATGCTATACATAACCTTACATATTGGGTGTTCTACATACCTTGTTGTTATTACGGCGTTTCATTTCTATCTCTCTCTCACAGTGTTTCAACTGTTATTCGGTATGAGCATACGGTTTGAATGTCTGGCAAGTCATCCTTATATACGTCGATACCTGAAACATGGATTCTTCCCACCAATTGATGTTCCTGAGTGACTAATTACTTGCATATCAGCTGTGCAGTTACTCCATTCACCAATTACGTGGCGACAGTGGGGTATAATTGGATTCTCCAGTTGGGCATTGCCTATTTGCCCTACCTTCGGGGAGATGGTCTGTATTGTGTTTTGTTATGAGTAACTGCAACTGCTATGCATGGAGACAAGTATAGTTTGAATTCATGTCCCCCGTGGATTGTGTGTGACAGGTAGAGTATTTGGTTCAACATGTGGGTGTACCTGTCATCCCGACGTCTGATAACGGAGTATTGCAATCAAAACCTGTAACATGGCTGTTTGTTACATTATACAACGCCTGCAATTTTGCATGTCGCCTTTAATTGTGTCTCTCACACGGTATGTTGAGGGTTCTGCAGATGTAATTGACTGACTGGATGTTTGTGCTGCTATTACAGTTTGTATTGCTTTAGTTTCTAGTGTGGGGGATGTCGATGGTTGTACGTAACATATACGGTTTGTGGGCCTTGCATTTCTACATAATCCGTATATATGTGTGTGGGCTCCGTCCCTAATTAGAGAGCTAACAGGTAGTAGACTTATGTTATGGGATTGTACGTTGGGCCATTGTTAATTGGTTTCTATATTGTCTGCATGTGAGCTTGCTACTTGTATACCTCCGTAATTGCAGCGATATATCAGGGGATATGTGTAGGTGACAGCTATCCCTTGTATTTCTGTCCCAGATATTTGCAGTCATTGTGGTTGTGTTGTTAAAAGAGCCTGTTTGCCATGGGTTGCCACCTTATCATATGGTCCTTGTTGGACACTTGCGGGACACAAAGCGGTGTTTACAGGCCAACACGTAGCCACGGTCAGTACACAGGTAGCACATACTTTTATCCTCCCCACCCCTATCCTGCAGCTTTGCTTAGCAATGGACAGGCCAGATTTGCAATGCTCCAATGTGCTTAGTGCTACGGTGGCACACCCCTCTGCTGATGTCATGTATCTCCTCTGAGCCACTCCTCGGTGTTATACCGCTGCGCCGTATGGTACAACCTTCCTCCGGCGGGACATTTGCGATTCAGTATTATCTGCCTCATTTGCATGACATTGACTACTAATTCATAGTTACCGTGCCGAACACTATCGCAAGCCCTTAGCAACCCTTGCACCTTGGTTGTGGTGTTCCATGCCTACCATTGTGTGTTATGCTGTAAACCTGATTTCTATTACGTTGCGATTTTATGACATTTTTATATTATTTCTTTATGTTACAGCTTCCGCACATGCCCTGCGGTTCTGCTGTGCGTTACTGTGGACATGACATTAAATGTTGTTATTTACATGTTGTGCATCTTTTCTTATACCATTGGCTGTGTATTTCGCCATTGGCATATGTTCACGTTGTGATACCTGGGTCTGGCCCTCTTCCATAGCTCCGTTGTTCTGTTTGGGAAAATGTAAACCGTGTTTTTTGGTTTACATTTCCGTGGGCTTATGCTACGCCTGCACCACTTCATGAATCGCTATATGCCTTCATTTGCATGGTGCAACACTGCACATGGGGTGATTTGCATACCTACGCCGGGGGCTGCACAGATCTGGTGTACGCCGGTAGTGCATGTGGAATTGGATCGTACCTGAATCGCTCGGCGGCCATATTTGGTGTTATAACGCCTACGCTATGCGTGCGCCTGGTGCAAGCTTCATGAATCCTGGGGTTAGAGTAGGATATAGTGTTATACTATAACAGATAACTATGAAATACGTAGTCATCAGGGGCCTAGGTGCTATAGGTGTCAGTGATACATTAGTACAATGGATGTGTGAAATGATATTATTATATGTTGAAAAACAGATGTATATCTATAATGTTTCAAATTATGCATATTAAATAATTATTAAATAAATTAACAGCATGGGAGTAGAATCCATATTTATATGGAGAACAATCATCATGTCCTCTTAATTACCCAGATGAGCTAATTGTCAGAACAGCTACTTAATGGTTATAAAAGTCATGTATCTGATATATATGGGATACAGCTATATCTCTAAATTCCATAAGAATGCTCAGCTATACATGGGATTGTGACACTTACTGTAGGGATCTCCACACCTTGGCAACCCTCCAATGAAGCTCCTCTGCATCACTCCATTGCAGGTCATCATAGCAGTGGTGAACCTGCACTCCAACCCAGTAGATCACCATACATCGTCAGTGCTCCCTCGCAGTCTGGTTCCAGATATTGATCATTGCAAAGTTCCTTGGCCTGGCTCTCATCTGATGCTCTACTCCAACATAGGTGACCATCATCTGTGTGGTCTCCTCCTCAGTCCAGTTGGGTGCCCGGACATGTCACAGCCCCCAGGAAGTAGACATATTGATACTCCAATGGAAAATGTAGTAGAAATGTAAAAATCGAGAAATGCTCTCTCAGGTCCCACTCAGTTCGTAGGTAGCAATGGTCTGACCTGTAAGTGTATCAGAATCAGTATTTAAAAGTGTTGCTTATGTCATGTTTTCAGACCATTGGGAGATAACAGGCATGTATTACACATGGTACTGTTTATTGATACCTGTTGGGTACATGCGTGAAACACATGCCCGTCATGCTGAGCTATTAGTTAATGCATCAAATTTTGAGAAGAACTCATTAATTACGTATGGTGTAAATGGTACTTAAAGATGGTGATACCAAAGTCATAAGTAGCTGATAAGGTAAATTGCCACCTGCTAGCATTTCTTTTTTGGGATATATTACCTATGTTAACATTACTAATTCTCAAATGTACCTGTTTTTAGTTACTTTTATTGAAACTGTGTGCTTTATGACAAATGCTTGTAACTTAATGGATTGTTGTTTGATTTACCTTTATGCATCCAGGTGATGTCATCTGCACTAAGGACATGAGTTAATTTCCCCTATGGAGTTGTATAAACAGATTTACATCTCAAAAGTGAAAAGTGCATAAAGGTGGATTTACGGATCATCCATATGTGTTATGGGTGACTCTATATACTCTGTGGTGTGCATACAGAGACCTACAGATTCTGACACTATCCATGTGTATTATGTCCTTTTGTTGTTACAGACATTTTTTCATTGATGGTTCTTAACATAAGTCTTATAACTATTGGCTCAATATAGACAATGATTCATACTCTCAGTGGCCTGCTTAAGATACTGACATTTTCTAAAGTGTTTTGTAAGTTGTTCAAATAACAGTTTGTGTAGTATTTTAACATAAAATGCATGCAGGCTCCTGTGGTATGTTGCTGTTAAGTCTTTGGACTTCCATTCAACAAATATATAGTGCAAGGAGTTTGATTTCTGCAGGCAGATTTCACAGGTTATGTTGATTTTACAATGGTTATGTAACCAGACATTGATGCTACTTTTTATATGTCACATTAGCATCTGTCACAGTCAATATTTCATAGACTTTTGCATTGCACAGGAATGCATACTGTTTATGGTGACATATGCTGTCCATATATAATCATCTGCGTAAATGGGCCTCCATAAGAATATGATGACGTACACAGCAATGTATTTCAGTTGGGAAAGAGACTTAGAGACAACTATTTCTCCCCAGAGAAAAAGTACATCATACTAGATACTCTGTGACAACATGGATGGAGACTCCATGGATGGGCAGGGAATACAGTATGAAGGAATGAAGTGTGGGCCAACATCACCAACATGATTAATGTGGTTGGAGGCTGCAATAGGTCCCATGAGGCCCGTCACTGATGCTGCTCTGGCACGATCCTCTGGGCAGCAAACATATTCTGATAGTATGAGAGATCGAGGGATGCCACTGGTGGTGGACTACCATTGACTCCCCCAATGAGATCACAATAGTTCTTGCCTCCCTGTATAAAGTAAGTAATGCATCCCTGTGGGTGGGATAGAAACAGGAGTTCCAGGCCAAACATGTATGTCTTACTTTGCATGACACAGATGACTATAGAGTAAATAATTGCATATTGTTGGTGCATGCATATTCTTCTATCGTCATTTTGGATTTACAGCAGCAGAAGTGAACCATGCACACAGATCCACACAGGGTGATGACAATGAATGCAACTGTAATGACATGTACTCATACAACTGCAGTACTGACAGAACAGTGCAATCAACATGTGTGATGCTGTCTGCATTAATATTCTCAGGTCCATCTACTTCTATACAACACCAGGGAATGGCAGGTGAATGTCTCCATACAGTGTTACTGTGACCACTGCCTGTTATTTCCTCAGCCTGATGTCATGGCACTGCTGTTTCCTTTCATATTGATAGTTCCCTAACATTGTACAGTACAGGTACATCCAGTGGGGGTCTGAGCTGTGCAGGTGCAAGTACAGACAAACCAGATATGTTACCACAACAGGCTCATAGTTTGCCACAATGTGTAGCAGACCTGTCATACATGACATTAATGCCACTGTTTTTCGCCACAAGGACATTTGGCCAACAGGTGCAATGTCCAGCATGGGAGTATCTGCAGCCCCTGCTACTGTGTCATATATGTCATGGTGTCAGTATTCTGTTTCTTGCATACATGACTCTTCTGTCTTTATCTTTACTTTCTCACTGCAAGATCCACAGTACAACACAAAGAATCACAACAGTGGGAGTCTGACAGCAGCATGCTATTACCTATGTTTCATGCATGTCATTGCTGTTACTCCTGTTGTTGTCCTCCATTAATACTGTGTCCTTCTACCCCTGCATAGGACAGGGACAGATTATACCATCATCAAGTTTACAAAAAAGTGGTATGTCTGTGTAATACCTACTGTATATTTTAACATTGTTCAAAAGGTTCATGCTGGCAGTGATGTGATTAATAATGCTATTTTTTCCCTCCAATAGTTGAGGTGCATCCTACTTCTACTGCACTGTCTTCCTAGGAGGAGTTGTGAGGTGTCTGTTATTTTTGTATTCATCACGTATGTTATGTACATTAGCTGTGTAACCTAATTGTCAACTCCCTGTTTATGTAGATTCCATGACCCTTCACAGACAACACCTAATATTAAGTCAGAATTATTTGTAATATCGCAGTGATATATATGTGTCATATGTCTTTAATGATAGACAGCATGTGATGTAAGCACATTGTCTTGATCTGTGTCATCAGTCTTTTCTTTTAGCATATCAAATATCTGTATCCTCCATTAGCCTGTCCAGTGATCTGATTTTTCAATTATAAAGGAATTCCCAATACTATTCTAGCATGTCCAAAGGTCAGTTGTCAATCTCCTCTCCGGTCCAGCTGGTGAACCTGGGAATCTTGAGGCAATGTTACAACTGCCTAATGTACACAGACAACCCTCTCCTCCTCCCAACAAATTCCTACACATGTGAGAGATGCAACCATATAGCCAAACTGGAGGCTAAGCTCTCTCAACTCAGTACTGGTGTAACCAGTCAGGAGGAGAAGGAAACCACACTCACTACAATTCCAGTCTCACATAGACCTACCATGACAGCAAACCATACACATAAACACACAAAAACATACTTGGAGGCTCTAAATAAAAATCTGCCTAAGCAGCAGAGACCTCCAAAACAGACACCCAAGCAACCGCTACCCCAAAACAAAACACATGCAACACATAGCTCACAAAGCCAGTGTGCCAAACAGTCACAGCCCTTAAGGCTAAACAACACACCTGATACACTTGTAATAGGTGACTCTATCATCAGGCACACTGACGTCCCACTCACCAGGCTGAACAAGGAGAAGGTCACGGTGAGCTGCCTATCGGGTGCTAGAATCCGCCACATAACACAAGCACTCAGGTCACTCCAAGGCAAGTACAAATATGACTCCGTCATTGTCCATGCTGGTGTGAATGACCTGAGACGTACCTCCCTGGACTACATGAAAAGAGACATAGAGGAGCTCTCTGGGCATGTAGCCCAGGCCGGTATGACCCTGACCTTGAGTAGCATCTTACCCTCACCAAGAATGATGTCACAGTATGAAGACAAGATTATCAATTTCAACAATTGGCTTAAGTATTGGTGTCATTCAAAGGGGATCCAATGCCTGTCAGCCTGGGATGACATGCTCGACAAGCCACGATGCTTCGCTAGGGACGGCTTGCACCTGTCACCCTGGGCTTTGGATATTGGCAAAGGCTCTTGCTACCCCATAGTGCCTTTTTAGGCAAGGCTCAAAAGACAAACCCACCTCCATAGGTATCACAAGGGATAAGAAACTAAGAGTAATGCTACTCAACGCCAGAAGTCTAAACCTCAAGATGCACGCTCGAAACTCTCCTTAGCATGGAGAACATCGATATCTGTGCAGTAACAGAAACCTGGTTCAAGGCTCGAGAGCACTCCAGCACTACCAAGTTATACCTCATACCATGATTTTCTGCCCCAAAACTTGGACCGAACCACAATAGGAGGGGAGTATCAATATTCGTCAAAGATAGCCACACCTCCAGGTTGGTGGCACAGCATGAAGCATCAGAGACTATCCATGTGCAACTAACAGTGGGTAAAACTGTCTTCCAGTTTATAGCCTGCTACAGACCACCCTCCCAAACCCAGGAACCCCACTCGGCCTTCCTGAGAACACTGGAAAATATGAAGGTCTCTCCAAACACCATTATATTGGGTGACTTCAACTACCCAACCATAGACTGGGAGCATTACTCTAGCTCCAACACCCTAGCCCAAAGGTTCCTAGAATTTATAAACTCAAATGCTATGGAACAACTTGTTACCACTCCCACAAGAGGGGAAAACATACTGGACCTGATCATCACCAACATGGGGACTCTATGCTCCAGACCAGAAGTGCATCCCTCACTGGTAAAATCAGACCATAAACTAATCTCACTGGATATTCACATCCCGACCCCACCCCATGCCCAGAAAACCACAGTGAAAAACTTCTCTAAAGCAAATTTCACACTCCTCAAAACCGAGGTGGAATCCTTCAAAGCCCCCAGGCCTCTGGATAATACGGCCCAGACCACAAAATCCTTTATAAACGCATTCTATGAACACCTTCAGGAATGCATGGATCATGCAATCCCAAATAAAACCAAGACCCAATCCTCCAAAGGCAGGCGTCCTGTCTGGTGGACCCCAGCCATAAACAAACTATACAATAGAAGGAGGAAGCTACTACATGACAGAGCAAAATCCCAAAAAGGGAAGGCATCTCTGATCAGTATTAGCAAAAAACTACGGGCACTCATAAAATTGTCTAAGGCCAGCTTCGAGAAAAATTGCACAGGACACTAAGGATAATCACAAGGCTTTCTTTAGTTATGTTAGGAACCTGGGTGGGAATTCCCAGATATGCTCAGAATTAGTCCAAAATGACAAAAATACACGAACCCACAGACATTGCCAACATCCTAGCTGACAGGTTCAGCGCAAACTTCTCCCCCCCCCTCCCCACCAAAAGGGCTAATATCTATCCCAGCAGAGTGCTGCTCTTCTGACATCTCAGATGATCAGGTAAGAGCTGCCCTCTCCAAAGCAAGAAACACAGCATCAATGGGACCAGACGGTGTCCCGGGCTGCGTCCTACATGAACTCCAAGAAGTGCTAAACCCAAACCTAAAACTACTGTTCAATCTCAGCCTTACTACAGGATATGTACCCAAAGAGTGGCGTACAGCAACAGTGGTCCCTCTCCACAAAGGTGGTGCCTCAACGGATCCTGGAAACTATCGCCCCATAAGTCTCACTAGCTTGGTCTGCAAAGCTATGGAAAGGATCATCATGGACCTTATAAATAAAGATATTGGGGACCTACAGACACTGGATCCTACCCAGTTCGGCTTTGTTAAGGGCAGATCCTGCCTCTTAAACCTGGTCAATTTCTTTGAAACAGTCACCAAAGCCATTGACAAGGGGAAGGTGGTCCACACAGCCTACCTGGACCTCGCAAAAGCCTTCGATACAATACCCCACTCGGGCATTATAGATAAGCTCACCAGCTTAAATATCAACCCCTGCACACTGGCTCAAGGACAGAACCCACATGGTTAGAATAGCTGGAGCCATGTCAGACTCCAAACCAGTTACAAGTGGCGTCCCACAAGGCTCAGTCTTGGGACCTCTCTTGTTCGGTATATATTTCTCGGAGGTACAGGCCAACATGGAAGGACTGTGGCTGACCAAGTTCGCAGATGACTGCAAACTGGGCACCATAATAGACTCTCCAGCTGACACAAGCATCCTCCAAAAGGGCCTCATAGAAACAGACAACTGGTGCCAGAGCCATGGCCTCAAGCTAAATGCCAAAAATTGTATAGTCATCCCCTTTGGCAAAAACAAAGTGCCCACAAATTACCACATAGGTGGTAATCCATTAAGTACAGAAGAAGTAATTAGGGACCTGGGGACCCAACTTGATAGCAATCTCTCATTTGACAACCACGTGGCCAAAGTGGTTAGAAAAACATTTTATATAGCCCACCTAATCATGAAGGGATTCACATCTAGATCAGGAGGTCATCGTGCCTCTTTACTCATCCCTCATCAGGCCCATAATTGAGTACAATGCCCTTTTGGGATGTACCTTACCAGACACCTGCAGCAACTGGAAAGACCCCAAAAGTACCTCACCAAGAGGATCAAGGGCTCAAACAGATGCCGTATACTGCCGGTTAAAGATACTCCAGCTCTACTCAGTGGCATACCGCCTGCTCAGAGGCGATCTGTGCCTGACTTATAAAGCCATGTCCAACCCGGAATTAATGGACATGCTGCACCTCAGAAAATCCAAATCCCATCGAGCTACGCTCGAGGGACTAAAACCTCAGCACTGAAATAAATAGGACATGCTGGAGGGACAGATTCATAACCCAGAGGCTCCCTTCACTCTGGAATAAAATCCCAGTCCAGGTTAGGCAGAGTCCCTCATTGACTCTCTTCAAGAGGAATCTTGATGAGTGGATGGGAGATCGTAGGTTTACCCTGGGTATCACTTCTGTGTCACTGTTAGACAGAAGCACAGTATACTAACCTCAAAAAAGGGCATAGCAAAATTAATTTAAAATGGGTGGCGAAAGCCATACACACTCTGGCTAGGCTTATACATGCCCTAGGGCAGATAGCCTAGTATGAACCTATGAACCTATGAACCTATATATCTCAGTATGGTAGCATGACCCCTGACACACAGGACAATGACATGGTGATACAGTCTGTACAAGATGGTGACAGTAATGTTGATGTGGCTGTGGCCTCAGATGTGGAAGGAAACGTATCCAGTCATTATGACAATGAGGGGACATTGGGTGGTGGACATGATGAGGCCAGTAAACAGCAGATACAAGTTGAGGAAGCAGCTGATGCTGACAGTTCCCTCAACACATTGATACTGGTTGCCGCAGTAGACTTAGACATGCTGCTGGTTTGCATGTGCAGGTGTCAGAGGGTGTCTTCCTACTCCTACAAGCAAATGAACTTCCCAGCAATGTCATGTATCTGACATACATGCACTTGTCCATGCCACAGATTGTGTTGCACACCAGCTGGGTGTGCTGCATGAAGGACAGGAGTGCAGACATGGTGATATCATGGCATCACTGGCTGCTCAGAAAGAAAGCATGTTATCTGTGGCATGGTCAGTAGAATCCCTGGCCTCTGCAGTACTACAGCAGTGCTGTAGTACAAGCAGGGTTTGTGTGCCTTGTCTGTGCTAAGCTGATTGCCACACGGGAGAGGCAGGACCCTCTCAGCAGAACTAACCTTGCCCATTGCGCATCAATATCTGTGCTCCACACTTCCACTGCTGGTCCATCTGCTGTGGTCCTTGCAGTCACAACCAGACAGTCAAGTCACACTCATGCTCCTTCACCTCCACATGGTGGTGTCAGCCTCCTTAGTCTCCTTTGTGGAGCAATCTGGGACAAGTGTTTGTGTATGTGGTAGGGGCAGAGCAGACCACAGTGTGAGACTTCAGCATGGCCACCCTAGACTGCATTAGAGTAACACAGACAGTTGTTCCACTCAGTCCTGTTGTGTCATTCTCACTTGGCAGTGATGATGATTATGGTGCAGAACACTGACAATGTCATCTGTATGTGCTTATTGATGTTTCTGATGCCACTTAAGTTCAACAGTTTTATTAACCATAGCTAACTCCATTTATTACATTACTTTACCCATTCTGTAGAGTGATATATTTTGTTTATGATATTAACAATTCTGCATTATGTTCTGTGTTGTTTACCTCTTTGCAGCTTATTATAGTGGAGGAATAGGAATGTGTTGCACTGATATGTGTCCCTTATTGTGTGCCATGCACTGATATATCAGTCTGAGTCTGTATGCATAACTGTGACAATTGTGCCCTGAGCTGATGATCCCTCTTGGGACAGAATTGTATATATTCATAATGATATATGTTATGATTATGGTGCTATGTCTGATGCTCAGTGTGTACATTTAGTGGGCACTTCCCATTAGATGCCATCTATGCTGCTGTGGTGGGGTAACAACTAAACATTAATATATAATTTTTGAACTCATGTATGTGTGGCTTGTCATGACTCAAAGTTGTGGGACAGATGCTGTCATGTTGCCTGAGCCTGCACTTGTGGTCACACCCTATGGTGTCCACTCCTGCATCTTTTGCCCCCCATATCCTCTTGCCCCTCCTCTGATACTTATGGGATGTCATCTTCAGACATCGGGGATTCTTGGCATAGTTTGTTCACACCTGCAGCTGGAAGACCACCATGTGCTCAAGTCAGTATGTTTTGCAGCATGGTGCACAGAGTTATCATCTGTGCTGCCTTCTCGGGTTTGTATTGCAGTGCACCCCCAGATGTGTCCAGACATCTGAATCTAGCTTTCAGTACACTGAACACACACTCTATAGTGTTTCTAGTTGTTGCATGTGCTCTATCGTAGGCCTCCTCTGCAGGGTTGGATGGTTCATGATATAGGGTCATTAGCCATGGCTCAAGTGGATAACCACAGTCACTTGTTGTGGGGAATAAACACACATTTGTTCAGTATGGATATTGTTGGGAGGATATTCTTAGCTTACATCCTATCTGTGTTTCTGTACTTACCCAGTAGCAGTCCGACAGGTATTTCACTTTGCTGGAATACAGCCCTCAGTCCACTTTCCCTCCAAATAATGGCATCATGGACACATCCAGGGTATGTTGCCATGATGTTTGTTATGCTGCCATCTGCTGCAGATGCAACCTGACAGTTCAAGGATGGCCAGCCCTTCCTGTTTGTGTATGCTGGTGTCTTGATAGGATTGTGTGTGTGCAATCTATTGCACTAAGTACATGAGGGAAGTTTGCAATGCTGTAAAACTGGTGCATTGCAGTTCGCCGCTCCACAGGGGTGAATGGAAAGTATATGTAGTCATCTACATTGCTCCACATTGCTGCTAGGAATTTTGCCAGGATATGGTTGGCAGCTGTCTGTGATACTCTGACAGCATCCCCCATGTGTCTCTGGAATGTCCCAGATGCAAATACACCCAGGCTGGGAAACACTTTGGTTTCAAGAGGGATGGGGTTTCCTCACAGGGTGTGCACAGACATGTGTGGGCACACATGTTGCAAACAGCCTGCACCAGTTGTCTATCTAGCCATTATCTGTCGATTATTTGCTGGTCCGATAACTGGTTTAGTTGCAGATTTGCTCTCACTGCAACTGACTGCCTTCTAAGGTGCACAGCCACAGCCTCATTTGTGGCTTGTATCACTGCAGCCTGTTGCAGTTCATTTAATGCTGGTTACATTTTTGTTTTCATATTTCTGTATTGTTACAGAATATGGCAGAATCTGTAGCAGTAGCTTCTGTTCCTTGTGGGCCATATAGCATAAGCCGAGGATTTTGGAAACAAAATTGGCATTGTAGTTTGTTGCATAAGCCAAGGATTTTCAAAACAGAATTGGCATTGTAGTTTGTTGCACTTAAGTTGCATTGGATGCACCCTATGTGTTTTGGAATCAGACGGGCATGAACAGAATATGTACTTATCCTACACTGAATAGTTAAGTACTTACAATGCTTTCAGAGTGTCTTCTGAAATCACATCCACAGATGGTGCTCTGAAGTCTTCCTTTGGCATGTAAATACCTTCCATGATCTTTATGGAATACAGCCCTTGGATGCAAACTGATCCTGTGTTTTATTTATAACTTTCCTAAATGCCCTACTGTCTGACAGTGATTGCACAGTGCCTTAGGTGTGAGTATATGTTGTCTTCTCATGAAACTTGTTCATAGGTTTTTAATAAGCTTACCACAAAGAAGATGAGTCATACCTTTCAATAATGTTTAAAGGGTTCTGCAGCTTGGGTTTGACCAGTATATTACTTTTGGGGGAGACAGACTTAAGTTGGTTTCTTGGGTGTGAAAACTTGCAGTGATCTGCAGCATCATACTCTGAAAAGGCATTTTACTGACATCTAAGGAATATCACTTGGACACAGCATTGGAGTCCACAAAGAGACCACGATGATCATGCCTTGATCACTTCCCATTTGGACAACTGCAGTTTTGGATTATGAGTGGCAGAACAAGTCACACTCTTGCCATTAGTGCAGGATACTCTGGGTTCTTTTTCCACACCAGGTAGATGGATTGCTAAAACTACAATGTCATAAAAGAGGGGACCATACTCCTGAGTGTGCTATCTTTAGGATGAGACACTAAACTGAGGCACCATTTGCTTGAGTTGGTGGTACCTCAGGTGGAAAGTGGCCTTTAGCCTAGTGGGACTAACCCATTCAACAAAGGATAAATAAAAATAAATATATCTCCTTAATCTGGTGCTTTATAAGACTGAATCGGATCAAAACAAACAGTTACACACTTGGTGCCTCATTTTCTGACCAGCACTTCTCAAATGTTCTTATTATGCCAGTTCTTTACAGTCGCTCTGTGTTTGTGCATAACTTATAAGGCTCTTAAATTGGTTTATCCTGCCCTATATAATTTTGGTTCCTTTTTTCTTAAAGAGATGCTGGTAACTTATACATTGGTTCAGAAGCTTCATTCAGTTATTTTTGTTTTGCTAGCAGTTGCTAGGGTGATGACTACAACCTATAGTGGTCTTTTCTTCACATACCAGGAGATGTATCTTTTGAATCTGCTATCTAAATGGCTACCTGAGTTCTCTTCTTTACGTGGCTTCAGGAGGTCCTCTGAGTTGTGTTGTTACCACCTGGCCTACTTGGATTGTGAGAATGATCTTTGCTATTTTATCATAATTTGTTAAAAATCTATATTAATTGTTTGTTACGTGTGACATGAGTGTTTTAAGTTATATTTTACATTTATTTTTACATAAGTTTTATTAAGTATATAATCAAATATGAAGTTGAATTTCATCATATAAAGATGGTGACATTGGCAGACCTATTGTGTGTCTGGCTGAGGTAACCAAAAAACAAAATGTTCATCTACTTTTGTTCCATTCCTTTCTTTCTCTATCTCAAACATCTTTAAAACCCATCTTTGTATAGACAGCACACTACGACCTGAAAACATGAATTCCAGGGCACTGGCAAACTTCCATACCTCTTCTATCCACCTCTTTCTTCTTCTTCTTCAGTTTCACCCCTTTACTTGCCTGTTTATCATGCAGTATGCCTGTGCGATATACCCCTTTTTCCTACTTTCATCTAATGTGCACATTTAGCTATCTGTGACTTTTGTAATACCTCACCTTTTTTTCTTTCCCCTCAAGATTTTAATTCAGAATTGCATACTTTCCACATCCCTAGTATCCCTTTGTTTTTATGGTCCATGAGTAGATGTGACAATTCAAATATAGCCTAAAAGCTTTTCTCTAAAATGGAAGGATAACTCAGTAAGTCTGCAACCAAATTCCTGACATAACATAACATAGCATTCTGCTGTCTTTTTTTTCTCACTCTTTCACATTATATTCCCTGATATAATATAACAATGACTATGGTCTTTATATATTTCTTTGTCTCTGCCTTTCCTACGGCTCCCACCTAGTGAAGAGAATCCAAGAAAACATGCAGGCCCGAAGACTTCCTAAGCATACATACACTTTTTTTTTCATTGGCTTCCCGCACAAGAGAGCATAATTACTTATTTATGCGTTTTTAAATTATTATTTTTTTTTTGCATCTAATCTCATTTGTTACTTGTTTGTCCATCCACCATTAAGGCCTCACTGGAGTCAGACTCCTCCTTTTCTTACACGTGCATTGACGTTGGTGTAACCAGTGCACATGCTCAGCTTATTCTGTAACAAGACAGATTAAGGAGGACTGGGTCCGGCACCAGACAACCTACAACACTTATTATTTAATTACGTTTTTTTTTTCTGGCAGTTACCTTATAATTGTCACCCTCTGTTTGTATTCACTCAGCCAGTTTCCTTTCTGTCTCTCCTTGTTAGATTCCATTGTCATATAATTTAATGTTTTCCCCAGCCTTCTGTGAGGTACAGTGTCAAAGGACTCAGTGAATCCAGATACAGTATATCCACAAAGCTCCCCTTGTCGGCTTCATAAATGACACACCCTTAAGAATGGATCAAGTAGGAGTGGTAAGACCTCTGTTGTGTTAGGCCATACAACTATCTGTTAACCAGATAATTATCATCTAGGATACATTTGCTTCTTGGCTTTTGTTGGTCACATTTGTTAAAGCAGTATCCATTCACTATATTATGTGGCTTATAATAAGATACTAACCAGCTTTATTCATTTTTAATATATTTTGCTTGTCTAACCCAGAAGAAGCCATCCTGGGATCTAACATTTTTAAATATTCTCATTCTTTTCCATGTTGGAATGTGATAGCTGGGTAAAGGGTCTTGAATGTCATCATAATACAGATGAGAAGCATTTTGTGTTCTTTCACAAAATGAGCCCCCCATAGCATAATATATAATAATACAAACACAGATCAGTGTGTATATTTTCATACATGCAACCCACTGTGGGCATCTATCAGTACATTTCCATTATATTTACAGCATTCACAAAGGGATTAACAGATACAAACCTTGATCCTCACCTGAAGAATAAATGAGAGAGAGAGGAAATAAGGTATCTCACAACTTAAGCCTTTTTCTGTATGGCCCTCTGGGACTCTGCTGTTATGCCAAACTCACATGGGGGCCCACACAAGAGTCCTTCTTCTGTGCCAACAGGCTGACCTTTCCCCTTCTAGTTCACTTGTAAAAGCCACTGGCCTTTTGATCTACATTGAACTAACCATAAAAAGAAGCAAAAGCTATTTTCTTTCAGTAATATTAAGTTCTTTCTCATGTGGTGATGGGATTGTTTCCAGGTTTTTCAATTGTAATTGTGGTTATTTTATGTGATTGTTTTATAGTTTCAAAGGTAAGTACTAGGTTAGCTGCCCTTGCTTCCCATTTTAAGCCTAGCCAATTTCCTTTTTTGTGTTCAAATTAACCTGTCTCATTTGGTTAGAGACTGGCCTTACTCATCTCATGGTTGATAATTATATATTACCCCTAATGAGAATAACTGAGATTATACCATAGATACTTTGAGGGGACCCATGCATGTGATAAAGCTTTTAGAAGCTGTATGTGTCCATTAGTAGTAGAAGAGGCAGTCCAGGAGTAAATTTTTTGTTTCCTGCCCATTGATCTAAGTTGTGATTGAATATGGGCAGGGTTGAACTTTGTTTTATGTGGATAGAGAGTCTGTTCCAAGCAATGGTATCTTTCCCTATATCATTTAATATATAGAAACAATGATTTCAACAATATCCCCATAAAAACTTAGACTTGAACACAACGAACAATATCTACCCTAAAACTAAGCAAAAATATATAAAGCATTCATAAAAATACATTTTAACAAGAAATACAAAATAAATACAAAAAATACTCGCCTAATTGCTACTATAATTTAGAAAGTCATATATCCTGGGGAACTACCACAGTTAAATACATCTCTTGGAGATGATCCAGTTGCTTGGGATTTGGGATCTTATATGGACAGTGACCTAACTGTTGACCAACATGTGTCCATTGGTGTAAAAAGTCCTTCCATACTGCACAGCTTAAAAACAAAGGGACTGCATCTAGATCTACAGATGTCATTGTCACCCTTTACTCAGCCCATGTTAGGCCAACCATGGAATATAATGCCCTCTTTGGCATGTATCTGTCCAGGCACATGCAACAACTGAAACAGCCATAGAGATACCTGACTGAAAGGATACAAGGCCTAAACAACATGTCATATATGGACTGCCTCAAATCCCTGTCACTATACTTGGTATCTTACACACTACTAAGAGGTGACTTGTTTCTGGCATACAGGGCATCCTCTGACCCATTACTTATGGACTTACTGCACAATCAGCAAGTCAAATGGCATCAGAAATACTCAGGCAAGGGAACTAAACATCTTCTGCAACATCAACAGAATGGTTTGGAGGGATAGGCATATTTCACAGAGGATACTGCTGCTATGGAACAGACTCCCATTCCACATAAAACAAAGTTCATCCCTGTCCATATTCAACCATAATTTAGATCTATGGGGAGGAATCACAAAATTTACCCCAGGACTGTCCCCTGTACTACTAATGGACAGAGGAATCTCCTAATTGCTTTATTCCATGCATTGGTCCCCTCACATTATCTATGGTATGATCCCAGGTGTTCTCATTAGAGATAATATATAATTATTGAACATGGGATAGGTAAGGCCAATCTATAACCAAATAGGATAGGTTATTTTTGAGCACAAAAAGGGAAATAGGCTAGGCTTAAAATAGCTTGAACATATATATGTATACATGTGTATATATATATATATATATATATATATATATATATATATATATATATATATATATATATATGGGTCTAGCTGATAACACTGACACACCAAAACACCAACAAAATAACCGACATGAAAACACCGAAAAAAAAAAGTTCAAAAACACGAAACTTCACATGCCCAGCAAACCAAAATCCCGACAAACAACAAAACAAATACTTTTCCCAAAAAACACACACACAACACAAGCACACCAAAAACCTTACAAACCTACACTAAACCTTACATACACAACTATCTGTGCACTAACCTTAACCCAAACCCTAACCCTAAGGTCCGTCACTATCGCACACTTACCTTACCCGCACCCTAACCCTAACTCACTTAATCCACCCCTAACCCTCAAGTCCATCACTATCACAAACTTACCTTACCCTTCACCATAACCCTAACTCACTTAACCCGCCCCTAAACCTAAACTCCATCACTATCGCACACTTACCTTACCCACACCCTGACTCTAACGTACATCCCTATCGCATACTTACCTTAACATGTCGGTGTTCTCAGCATCGGGATTCTCAACTGTCGGTCATCTCCGTTGTCGATCTTCCGGTGTTGGTGTTCTCATTGTCTGCGTTCTGCGATGTCGGCATTTTCAGGTAGACCCATATATATAATATATATATATATATATACATATATATATATATATATATATATATATATATATATATATATATATATATACATACATACATACACATATATATGGTATCCATTTAGTACATCAAATTTACGTTTCAACAAAACATAAGTTCACGAGTACACTTCTGCAAAAGTTGAATATTCCCTTTTCCCCATTGCAGTGTGATCTCGGAGTAAGAATATTAAAGTGGGGGGGGTGAGGGGTGCAGGGGGGCTTGCCCCCTTCAAAAGATGTTTTTTGTGTGTTTTTTTTTAGTTAGCTGATCTGGCGACTATACATCAGCAAAAGTGCAGTTTTGTTGAAGTGCACTTTGGCTGAAGTGGGCATCTACCTTTCTTTTTTGAAGAAGTGTAATTTCGATGAAGAAAAGTAGATCCATACATATATAAATATATATATATATATATATATATATATATATATATATATATATATATATATATATATGTGTGTATATATAAAACTTCATAAAATGGCAAAACATGTCGCTCTACCAATGAAGGATGAAAAAAAAATGCCAGAACTAATTGTATATACTAACGCTGAGACCACACTACAATGGGGAAAGGGGGTATTCCCTGACCATCACTTTACAGCAATCTTGTAGTGAAAAAGACTGTACATTTTGATCATTTGATTTTTGATGAGCTGTACTTGCTCTTTCACATATCCATCAAATGAACTAATGGACTTGTTGACAAAAACTTCCACTCCTCCCTCTCTCTCTCTATATATATATATATATATATATATATATATATATATATATATATATTTAAATGTCGAATTCCCAAAATCTCGAAATCCATAATATTGAGATCAGAGCACCGAGACAGCAATATACCAAAACCTGAAAACATCGAGTCCCATAATATCGAAAAAACCCCAACAAAGCTACACTTCCTAACCTTCACCACAAAAACATACAACAACAAATATAAAACAAACAACGTTAAAGTTCTGCACGTATAAGGAGGTGGGCAAGCCTCCCCCACCCTCTGCTACTTAAATATATCAAGTCTGAGATCCCACTACACAGAGGAAAATGGTAAATATCCCGTTCCACAATCTATAGCTACATGTCTAAATTACAACCAACTCTCCTTAACCTTCTCTTAGCGACACTGCTTCACTGTTGTCAGACTGTACATTATAGGTTCATAGGTTCATAGGTTTATACTAGGCTATCTGCCCTAAGGCATTTATAAGCCTAGCCCAAATTATTGTGGCTTACGCCACCCCTTATATGAAAAAATACTGTGCCCATTAGTTTGTTGTGCCTCTGTCCAGCAGTGACCCAGAGATGATTCCCGGGGTAAACCTACGATCTCCCATCCACAGGTCTAGATTTCTCTTGAACAGAGTCAGCGAGGTGCTCTGCCTCACATGGACCGGGATTTTATTCCACAGCATAGGGAGTCTCTGAGTGATAAATCTATCCCTCCAGCACGTCCTATTTATATCCGTGCTAAGGTTTAAGTCGCTTGCTCTAGTGGTTTTGGTGGATTTGGATTTTTGAGGTGGAGCATGTCCATTAATTCGGGTTGGACATGGCCTTGTATGTCAGGCACATGTCACCTCTGAGCAGACGGTATGCGACTGAATAGAGCTGGAGTTTCTTCAATCTGGCAGCATATGACAGATTTTGGAGTCCCTTTATCCTTTTGGTGAGGAACTTTTGGGGTCTCTCCAATTGCTGCAGATGTCGGGTGAGATACATCCCGAATGGGGCATTGTACTCGATCATTGGTCTGATAAGTGAAGAGTACAGGGGAACAATGACCTCACTAGATCTGGATGTGAATCCCTTCATGATCAGGTGGGCAATGTAGAAGGTCTTTCTAACCACTTTAGCAATGTGAGTGTCAAAGAAAGGCCACTGTCAACCTGGGTCCCCAGGTCCCTGATAACCTCTTCTGTGCTTAGTGGATTGCCACCTATATGGTAGCTTGGGGTTACCTTGTTTTTCCCGAAGGGTATGACTATACATTTTTGGCGTTTAACTTCAGGCCATGGCTCTGGCACCAGCTATCTGTTTCCGTGAGTCCCTTCTGAAGGATATCAGTGTCCGATGCACTTTCCACTATGGCGCCCAGTTTGCAGTCATCTGCAAACTTTGTCAGCCAAAGTCCTCCCATGTTGGCCTGTACTTCTGAGAAGTAGATGCCAAACAATAGGGGCCAAGGACCGAGCCCTGTGGGACACCACTTGTGACCGGCTTGGAGTCTGACACAGCGCCAGCAACTCTAACCCTGTGGGTTCTGTCCTTAAGCCAGTTTGCAACCCATCTTGTGACATATGGGTTTACATTTAAGCTGGTAAGTTTTTCTACAATACCCGAGTGGGGTATTGTGTCGAAAGCCTTTGCAAGGTCAAGGTAGGCTGTATGGACTGCCTTTCCCTCATCAATGGCCTTGGTGACTATTCGAAGAAGTCGACCAAGTTCAAAAGGCATGATCTTCCCTTGACAAAGCCAAACTGGGTCGGGTCCAATGTCTGCAAGTCCCCTATATCTTTGTTTATGAGCTCCATTATGATCCTCTCCATAGCTTTGCAGACTAGACTTGTTAAGCTTATGGGGCGGTAATTACCAGGGTCCGTAGAGGCGCCACCTTTGTGGAGTGGGACCACAGTTGCCGCACGCCACTCCTTGGGCACGTATCCTGTGGTAAGGCTGAGATTAAACAGCTGCCTTATGTGCGGGTTTAATTCCTCATTTAGCTCGTGTAGCACACAGCCGGGGACACCATCCGGTCCCATTGATGCTGTGTTTTTAGCTTTAGAGAGAGCAGCTTTCACCTGCGCATTTGAGATGTCCGGGAGGCTACACTCGGCTGGGATAGTTATCTCTCCTTTAGGGGAGAGGGGGTGAAGTTTGCACTGAACCTGTCTGCCAGTATGTTGGCAATGTCTGTGGGTTCAGTGATTTTTGTATCATTTGGACTAATTCTGAGCATATCTGTGAGTTTCCACCCAGGTTCCTAACATAGCTGAAAAAGGCCTTATGATTGTCCTTTGAATCCATGGCAATTTTTCTCTCAAAATTGGCCTTAGTTGATTTTATGAGTGCTCGTAATTTTTACTAATAATGATCAGGGGTGACTTCCCTTTTATGGATTTTGTTCTATCATGTAATAGCTTTCTCCTCTTATTGTAAAGTTTGTTAATGGCTGGGGTCCACCAGACTGGACGTTTGCCCTTTGTGGAAAGAGTCTTGGTTTTATTTGGGATTGCCTGATCCATGCAGTCCTGGAGGTGTTCATAGAAGGCATTTGTAAGGGCTTCCGCAGCTTGGGTTGTGGTTTCCTCTGACTCAGGGGCCTTGAAGGATACCACACCAGTCTTGAGTAGTGTGAAGTTTGCTTTAGAGAAGTTCTTCACTATGGTCTTTTGTTTGGGGTGGGGCGGGATGTGGATTTCCAGTGAGATTAGTTTATGATCAGATCTCACCAATGAGGGATATACTTCGGTGTGGAGCATTTTGTCCCCATGTTTGTGACAATGAGATCTAGTATATTTTCTCCTCTCGTGGGAACAGTGACTAGCTGTTCCATGGCATTTGAATTTATGAACTCCAGGAACCGTTGGGCTAGAAAGTTAGGGCTTGAGTAATGTTCCCAGTCTATATTCGGGTAGTTGAAGTCACCTAATATGATGGTGTTTGGAGATACATTTATACCCTCCAGTGTCTTCAGGAAGGCTGTGTGGGGTTCCTGAGTTTGAGAGGGTGGCCTGTAGCATGCTACAATTTGTAGAGCAGTTTTGCCTATTGTTAGTTGCACCTGGATGGTTTCCGAAGCTACATGCGTTGCCACCAACCTGGAGGTGTGAGTATCCTTTATGAATATGGATACACCCCCTCCTTTTGTGGAGTGGTCCGGGTTTTGGGGCCGGAACGCATGATATGAGGTAAAACCTAATAGTGCCGGGGTGCTCTCAGGAGCCTTGAACCAGGTTTCAGTTACAGCACAGACATCGATGTTCTCCATACTGAGAAGGGCCTCGAGTGCGTGCATTTTGAGATTTAGACTTCTGGCATTGAGCAGCATTACCCTCAATTTCTTCCCATTTTTGTTTTCTAGGGTGGTAGGTTTAGAATTTGAGCCTTGCCTAAAAAGGCACTATGGGGTGGCAAGAGCCTTAGCCAATATCCGGAATCCCAGGGGTGACAGGTGCAAGCCGTCCCTTGCGAAGCAGCGTGGCTTGTCAAGCATGTCATCCCAGGCAGACAGACACTGGATCCCCTTTGAATGACACCAGACATTAAGCCAATTGTTAAAGCTGATCATCTTGTCTCTATATTGTGGCATCATTCTTGGTGAAGGAAGGATACTGCTCAGGGTTAGGGTCATACCTGCCTGGGCTACATAATCAGAGAGCTCCTCTATGTCTCTTTTCATGCAGTCCAGGGAGGTACGTCTCAGGTCGTTCACACCAGCATGGACAATGACTGTGTCATATTTGTACTTGCTGTGGAGTGACCCAGTGCTTGTGTTATGTGGCGGATTCTAGCGCCCGATAGGCAGCTTACTGTGACCCTCTCCTTGTTCAGCCTGGTGAGTGGGACGTCAGTGTGTCTGACTATGGAGTCACCTATGACAAGTATGTTTGGTGTTGTATTTGGCCTTAAGGGCTGTGACTGCTTTGCACACTGCTTTTGTGGTTTATGTGTTGCTTGTGGGGTGTCTTGAGGTAGCAGTTGTTTGGGTGTCTGCTTTGGAGGCCTCTGCTGTTTAGGTAAATTTTACTCAGAGCCTCCGAGTATGTCTTTGTGTGTTTATGTGTTTGATTCAGTGGAGTGGTAGCATTATGTGAGGCTGGTTTTGTGGTGTGTGTAGTTGCCTTCTCCTCCTGTCTGGTCTTGCCAGTCCTGAGTTGAGAGAGCTCAGCCTCCAGTTTGGCTAAATAGCTGCATCTCTCAAGTATTTGTGTTATGTGGGAGGAGGAGAGGGTTGTCTGTGTACATGAGGCAGTTATAACATTGCCTCAAGATTCCCAGATTCACCAGCTGGACCGAGAGGAGATTGACAACTGACCTTTGGACATGCTAGAATAATATTGGGAAATCCTTAATTGAAAACAAGGGCCAGTGGGGAGTGAGGGTGTAGTGCTTTTAATTTTTAGTGCTGACTTATATAATTGCTTTAGTGAGCAAGTGCCAGGTAACTTGAGTGCAATGTGATACAAGTAACTAAATGCAAAACGACAAACAGTAACTTTCTTTCAAGTGAAACAAGGAAATAAGTACAGTAAGCAATGCAGATATCACTAGTGATCCACAGAAGCGCTGAGAAGTTGCGTATTAGGTGAATTAGCTTCCAGGGAAATAACAAGCAAACAAACAACAAGTATATAAACAAAGCTAGATTCAGTAGGCCTGGATCTAGTCTATGATAGAGCAAACAAGGTGAACCAATTTCAGTAAGATACAGTTCAAATATTCAGGCACCATAAACCTTTAACCAGAAAATTCCCAGCTCAGAAGGGCAGAGTCCAGCCTCTTCTCCCACAAGAGTGCAGTCCACGAACCTTCTTAATGTAAAATAACTGGCCTGAAGCCCAAGTGCCTAAACCAGAACTAATACACTTGGACACTGGGCTCTCAATCAGCAGTTCCCAACTTAGAAGGATGAAAGCTACCTGTCCTGCCACCACAGTGCTTGCCACAAACCTTCCTAATGTAAAACAACTGGTCTGAAGCCCAAGTGCTTAATCCAAAAGACTTGAATGATAGCTACACTTTAATCAAGTTACAACCAAGCAGTAATAAATACCATTGAATACTTTAGAGAATGTCTGGATTAGTGCTCAAGTTACACAAACAAAGCTAGATCCAGCAGGCCCGAATCCAGTCTATGCCACAGCAAACAAGGCGCACCAACTTCAGTAAGAAACAGTTCAGATATGCATGCACTATAAGCCTTTAACCAGAAATTCCCAGCTCAGAAGGGCAGAGTCCAGCCTCTCCTCCCACAAGAGTGCAGACCACGAACCCTCTTAATGTAAAATAACTGGCTTGAAAGCCCAAGTGCTTAAACCAGAATTAATACACTTTTAGAATAACAGACACTGAGCCCTCAATCAGCAGTTCTCAACCTAGAAGGATGTAAGCTACCTGTTCTGCCACAACAGTGCAGACCACAAACCTCTCAGTGCAAAACAACTAACTGGTCCGAAGCCCAAGTGTTTAAACCAAAAGGCTTAGAATGAGTTACACCAAGCAGTAATAAATACAATTGAGTATTTTAAGATGATGCAAAAGTAAAAAGAAGTAGGTAAAAACACAAGTACAGTAAAAGCAGATGAAATTTTTTTTTTTTTTTTTTTTTTTTTTTTTTTTTTTTTTACTATACGTCTCTCTGATACTTACTGAAGCTGGTAAGGTAACCTAAGCCATGATTTCCTGTTATTTACTGTACTAAAATGTACAATGTCTCAAAGCCACAGCATCCAATTTAAACATCATCAGCAGTGTTTAACGAGCCAATTCGAGATTTTAACAGTCGGCATTGTGACAGGTCAGCATACTGAACTTTCGGCATTCTGGTCTCGATATTATGGATTTCGAGATTTTGTGAATCTGACATTTTAAAGTAGATGTGTGTGTGTGTGTATATATAGATATATATATATATATATATATATATATATATATATATATATATATATATCTATGGTAAACATTTGAAATGTCAGGACCTGCTCAGAGACTGAGTGTCTGAAAAACAGATTTATATATACTAAGTCTGAGAAGACCATTTCTCAGAATATTCCCTTTTCTCCGAAGTATGGTGATCTTGGAGTTGGTGTATATAAGTTTGGGGGTGTGGGGACTTGCTCACCACATCAGGGGGGGATTGCAGTGATAGAAGGAGAAGAGTGGTCTTTGAGATTTGCTCTTCTCCTGGATTTTTAGTCTTTTTTCCAGCTTGTCAGCATTCAGCATTTAGAGTGCTGACATTTCAATAGGGAGCCAGTACACACACACACACACACACACACACACACGCACACACACACACACGCACACACGCACACACACACACACACACACACACACACACACACACACACACACACACACACACACACACACACACACACACACACACACACACACACACACACACACACACACACACTCACACACATATACACTCTTGCATATGTAAACACCTAATTTAGTCCTGTATAGTAACAACTGTATACAATCCTAGCAATGATTTGTAGTGTTTTAACAGCTCTGATTGGTGTAGCATCATGGGGAGAGGGAAACAGCCTGGTTTGAGAAGAGAAAAATTCAAAGGCTTGAATAAAAGATGTAAAAATGCAGATATTAGAACAGTGCCACAAGGCAGAAAGAGAGAAATTTGTAGCCTAGTAACTGTGGACATATTGGGGTGGATTTCAAAAGAAAGTTAAGGACAGCACGGTGTGCTGAAGGAAGATGTCAGCATATTATCAGTGAATGTGATTCCATAATGGACATAAAGACAAGAGCAAGTAATAATTTATTCAGCATAGCATAATTGTAGGCTATGGGCATACTGTTTGGATTCCATAACACAACAGTGTGTCTAACGACAATAAAATGTGATGGACTAATGCGCAAAACATTTTATGAAAAAACTTGGTGGAGGCCATAAGCACTTACCATTTTGCCAAAATTACTGATAGAAATTTCACATTTCTAAAATAATGCAAGCTGTATTCTATGCCTAGACTTGGGGAAACAGGTGGACAGTGGTCTCACCTTCGATAACCACATTGCCACAATAGTCAGGAAATCCTTCTATGTGGCACACCTCATCACTAAGGGTTTTCATCCAGGAAAAAAGGAGGTCATTGTCCCACTGTACTCATCCCTCATTAGACCCATTATAGAGTACAACGCCCCATTTTGTATGTATCTCACAAGACATCTGCCACAGCTGGAAAAGCTGCAGAAATACCTCACTAAAAGAATCACAGGCCTAAAGCAGATGCCCTATGCTGACTGTCTAAAAACACTCCAGCTATACTCTGTGGCATATCATCTACTTAGAGGTGATCTCTGCTTAACATACAAGGCCATGTCAAACCCTGAGCTGTTGGACATGCTCTACTTAAAGAAATCCCAAACCCTCAGAGCCACACACTCCAGGGATCTAAACTTTGTCATCACAATGAACAAAACATGCTGGAGGGATAGGTTCCTCACCCAGAGACTCCCCCATACTCTGGAAGAGACTACCCATACATGTCAAGCAGAGCACCTCCTTGGCCCTCTTCAAAAGGAACCTTGACGATTGGATGGAAGATAGGAAATTCACCCCAGAGATCACGTCAGTCACCCTGCTAGACAGGGGTCCAGGGAAGTAAATATTGTGGGAAGAAATATCCAGGGAATTGTTATGGCTAGGCTTGTATAGGCCCTAGGACTGATAGCCTAGTGCCAACCTTTGAACCTATTACAGCAGGTTGGGATACTATAAGCCATAATAGAGAACGATCTGCAAATGCATCCCAGAAGGCAGTCACCAGGGCGCTGATCTAGGCTACAGTTAAGACAGTTCTCTGAGCAGGAAATAATAAATAGAATAAATAAATAGAAAAATAGCTAGATAGATAGAGAGATAGATAGATACAGGTTAGACAGAGAGTTGGTGCACGCTGTATGCACCCCACATGTCTTCAAGTAGTCTGTGGGTAACCCAGTAGAGGTAGGAACAAAAGTTTGTCTGTGTATGAGTATACTGGCCTCTGGGACATTTCAGTGGCATATGGGTGATGCTGTAGGATTGTCCGAAACAGCAAACAGCTGCTAGTCACATTCTAGGAGAGTTTCTGGCAAGAAAGTAGATGACTACATCCACTTTTTAACAACAGCCATGGAGTTCAGAACTATCATGCAGCAGATTTATGCTACTGCCAACTTCACCCATGTCCTTTGTGCAACTGACTGCACCCACATCTCAATCAAAACCCAGTGGTACCTGATGCTGAACTTTACACCAATAGAAAAGGGTGGCAATCACTCAGTTGTTAGTTTGTGTGCTTTGCAGATGTTTTCATTATCAGTATCATGGCAACAACTGGTAGTGTGCATGATGTAGTAATAGAGAGGGCCGAGAGCCACTTTCCAATCAACAGTAAGCATGATTACTAAATGTTTGGCTTCTTCTTTCTACAAACAGGTGACTATGGTTATCCACAAGAGCCTTGGCTTATGATGCCATAGAGAGCTATGTCAATGCCTGCTGAGGATGCATACAACAGAGTGTACACTGTGACATGGAAAACCACTGTGCATGTGTATGTTGTGCTGAAAGCAATATTCAGATGTCTGGACACATCCAGGGGTGAACTCCAATACACACTAGAAGAAACATCAGAGGTAGTCACTGTGTGTGCCATGCTGCACAACATGGTAACATCAAAACATGGTGACATGCCAGCCACTGGTGTGGGTGACCTATCCCTAGAACCTCAAATGTCTGACATGGTGCTATCAGAGCTGTTAAAGGATGGTCAGGAGGACGCAGGAGGCAGAATAAATTGGTATGGGTGTTAGAAGCTATAGTGGTATATTTTAGCCCAGGCAGCTTGACAGCATCTGGCTCACAGGTTTGGGTCAAGACAAGCCACGTGCACAGAAGTACACAGATAAAGCAGTGATGTTCACACAGTGTTGCCCCATTATAGCAGCACAGAACACAGCTACTGGAAAAAGGCCATTCGTTTTCCAGATTGCACATCATAGATACCATAACCACAATATCAACTACAAAACCTTATATACCTATATATGCTTTAGAAATCAACACATCTGGATGGCTACAGAATAAAATTTACCACGGAAGTACTCTAGGCAAGGTATATGTCCAAAGGTGACTATATTGGCATATGTGTGGCATGCCTAAGGTGCACACAGCAAAAGGTGTTGTTGACCAGGTAGGATGTCAACATACATACAATTAGTTTGTGTAGGTAGCAGTCTAATTGTCATTATCTGAATAAATTTAGTATTGTGCATTGGGGGAGTGTACCATCACCAACAGAACCTAACTGTAGGGATTGTACTATAACACTGAGATGCATTACACATGTCATAGGAATGTGGTAAAACAAGTCCTCCTAACTATAAAGCTGTGCTCAACCACAAACCAAGTAGTATGAACATAAATGTGGAACACAGCACCACAGCAAACCAATAAAAAGCAGATGGCAAAGAGCAGTGTAAAATCCAAATAGACTTTTATTCAAACACAGGTGAGCGCTTTTGCGATAAAATCACTTCTTCAGACCATACAAAAATCAACAGCATCTCAGATATTTAAAATACAATCAGTTAAATGTCTACTAATAAAAAGCATTCAAGTACAATAGCCATAAAAATTTGAAGGCACAGCTTTCTTTTAAGACAGAAACCATAAAAGGTTATTTCCATAAAAACACACAGCAGTATACGTATTTAAGAAGCGTTCTTTCTTTCAGAACTGGCTTAAGAGGTATTGATTCATTCAAACCTGCACCTCTCTGTGCTGATAGTTTAAGAATCCATCTTAATTATTTCCCTTCTGTGATATTAGTTATATCACCCAACCTAAAGTTTTCATAAATTACTTCTACTGCCATAAACTTAAACCAATGGTTAGTGCCTTTCTCTAGTATATATTTAGCTAAGGCACTATAACTATGGCCCTTATTGGCACAATAATAATGGTCTCTAATTCATTCCTTAAGTCACCTATTAGTTTTTCCTATATAAAATTTTGAACAAGTCACACACTGTGCTAAGTAAACTAAGTTTTTAGTGTCACAATTGGCTTTAACTTTAAAAACATAATAATTGCCATTGTCTAGTTGTATAAATGTATTGGATACATCAATGCATTTACAAAAAGTACATTTACCACAGATAGATGTACCAAAACCAGTTGTTCTAATACTAGGTTGCTTTAGTTTACTTCTTTTAGGGAAACAAAGCTGTCTTTTCAATGATTTTTTTATTTTATAAATGAAATTTGGAGCTGCACTTACAAACTCATGTAAAATAGGGTCAGAAGACAAAATATGCCAATTTTTTTGTAATAATATTTTTTATATCTATGCTGTCAGTACTAAAAGTCATACAATAAGCTACATTGCTATAACAATTATTATGGGCAGTCTTTCTTATGTTTTCTTTACATGAAAAAAGGGCATCCACTACTTTGTCTGTCTAACTTAACCCTTTCACATGTTTTACTAACTTCAAAAGGTTTATAATCACGTTCTGTAAGTTCCATACTAGTGGAACACATAGTTGTTTCAACTTCTTGTTCCTGGTCATGGAGCCTAGAAACTCTTAAAAGTTGACCTATTACCACATTTTCAAAAATGTGGTGGATGCATACTATTATGTTCAAGATAACTATATGTATACCACTGTTTTCTATATCTCTTAGTGTGCATCTTCTATGCCCCTATGCAGGGTAACATCAGGGAAATTTATACAAGTGCAAAAATGTTTCATAGTAAACTTAAGGAAGGGTGTACTTGAATTTATAGCACTTAGAAAATTATTTAAACTTTCAAGGTCTGCTTTCTAAAAAATAAATAAGTCATCAACAAAACACCAATAGAATTTTACATGCACATTAAATTGTTCAACATTTAAGATGTTTACATTTTCCCAGTATGCCATGACCATATTGGTGAGCTATTGGCACAAGATGTGCCCATAGCTATGCCAGAGGTCTGCAAATAATATTGCTTCTCAAATAGAAAAACATTATATTCTAGTACCAGCTGTATAAGGTAGCAAACAAACTCTATTTTTTCATCAGTGAGAGAGCCTTCTTCTTTAAGAATTTTTTTTACATAGGAAAGACCTATTTGGTTAGGTATAACTGTAAACAGGGACATAACATCTAATGTTAACATAATCTCTGTGCCAGTTTCAGGATAACTCTCAAGAAAATAATAAAAATCACTTAATAAATGTTTTGTATCATGCAAAACAATAGCACACTTGTCTAAAATAGGTCTTAAATGTCTTTGTACATATAAAGACGCCGGTTTGGTTAGCCATCCACCTCCAGCTACTATGGGTCTAAAAGCAGGAGTTACAATATTTTTAGGTATTTTCGGCAAACTATTCAATGTAGGTACAACAGGATGTTCTACTATAAGATATTGGAACAGTTCTTTAGAAATAACTATTTCTTCAATGCAGTTAAGAGACTTAGTGAACCTTTCAATTAACTTTTGTACAGAATAAAGTTCTATGCTGGTATATGTATTAACATCTCTAAGCATGGTATTCATAGTAGTAACATAACACTCTTTATCTAGCACAACAAAGGAATTGCCTTTATTGGCTGGTCGTATTACAATGTCACTACATCTCTGTAAATTTTCAAGTGCTTGTCTCTCAGTTTTATTTAAGTTATAAAACTTATTTGATTTATACTCACTATTAGTTTCAAAAAGATTATAAATCTGTTGTTCACGTACATTTGAAAAAACTTCCAGAGTAGAAGACAATGCTGGACAGAAAGCACTTGGCTTTTTATAGTTACATACACTTTCATGTGACATAGAAAAAACAAACTGCTCTTTAAGAGCTATTTTTCATACAATTTCAACTCTATAATAGTGTCAGCTGAATCAGCCCAATGAGAAGGAATAAAAGACAAACCTTTTTTAAGTAAAGAAAGTTCAGCTTCTGTTAACTGTCTCTATGATAAGTTCCATACTAGTTGTTTGTTATATTCCACATTTTCTTGAGAGTTTGTGGTTCTCGATCCTGCCTTTAAATTTTTATGGCTATTGAACTTGAATGTTTTTTATTGGTAGACATTTAATTGATTGTATTTTAAGTATTTGAGATGCTGCTGACTTTTTGTATGGACTGAAGAAGCGATTTTATCACAAAAGCGCTCACCTGTGTTCGAATAAAAGTCTATTTGGATTTTACACTGCTCTTTGCCATCTGCTTTTTATCGGTTTGCTGTGGCGCTGTGTTCTACATTTTTGTTCATGCATCTTGGTTTGTGGTTGAGCACAGCTGTACAGTCAGCAGGACTTATTTTACCATATTTCTTTGCTGCCTTGTGTTGTTGCTGACTGACATGGATGAAAGTATCACTGGAAATGCAGAAGCCGTGCCACAGGCTGATTCTATTGGCAACTCTAGTCAAAGGAGGTGACTACAAAGTTTCTTAAATATACAAGGTAATCCTTTGTTAACCGAGAATATGGATGTTTCTGCACAGAGTTTAATAACTGGGCATAATGAATGTACACGCATGAAAGACTTGTTTAAACACTTGGAAACTCAGCTATATAAGTTAAAGAGACTCCAATGTCAGAGACTGCATTTTGAAGCCTGTTTCTAGAGGGCTGAGGGTGTTGAATATGGCCTCATATGGAACAACTTACCCAGAACTTTTAGCAAAATGGCAAAGAATTAATTTAGAGACAATATTTTTCTTATATTAAGTTGCTCATTGACTTTTTTGTACCTTTAGAGCAACAAATTTTTGAAGATATAAGAAATGTATAATAGCCTTAATATTGATGTGCAAATTGATCTTCGCATGAGTGTGTTAATTGCACAATTACACCTGTATGAAACTAAGCTATTAGCTCAAAAAAAGAAAAACTTCAGAAAGACATTGTTGATTTCCAACAACAAAATGTGTTTGCTTGGCCAAAAGAGCAGCATAAAGAGCCAGTACAACCTAGAACTTCTAAGGCTACTAACTCAGAGGAAAGTTTCCTCTATTACTTAAAATAATGGTTCTAATAATGCTTCAACAGTGGTGCAGGAATGTGCTGTCTCTTCACCTAATCCTAATACCTCTACATACAGCACACCTTTGGTGCTCCCTCCCCCAACTGAGCAGCAACTTAACTGCTCTTTCTCGAGAACAGGTAGTACAACCTAAAACACTGAATATTTCTGGTGACTCTGTTTTTTTGGATCTCCCTTTACCCTGCAAATTCCAACACAAGGAATACAAAGATGTGAACATCGAAGGAAAGAAATTCAAGAGAAAGCACTCCTTCCAGGATCGAGAAGCACAAACTCTCAAGAAAATGTGGAATATAACAAACAGCTAGTATGGAACTTATCGCAGAGACAGTTAACAAAAGGTGAACTTTCTTTACTTAAAAAAGATTCGTCTTTTATTCCTTCGCAAAGTGCTGATTTAGCTGACACTATTATAGAGCTGAAATTGTTTGTATGAAAAATAGCACTTAAAGAGCAGTTTGTTTTTTCTGTGTCACATGAAACTGTATGTAACTATAAAAAGCCAAGTGCTTTCTGTCCAACATTGTCTTCCATTCTGGAAGTTTTTTTCAAATGTATGTGAACAACAGATTTATAATTTTTTTGAAACTAATAGTGAGTATAAATGAAATAAGTTTTATAACTTAAATAAAAATGAGACAAGCACTTGAAAATTTACAGAGATGTAGTGACATTGTAATACGACCAGCCGATAAAGGCAATTCCTTTGTTGTGTTAGATAAAGAGTTATGTTACTACTATGAATACCATGCGTAGAGATGATAATACATATACCAGCATAGAACTTTATTCTGTACAAAAGTTAATTGAAAGGTTCACTAAGTCTCTTGTTAACTGCATTGAAGAAATAGTTATTTCTAAAAAACTGTTCCAGTATCTTATAGTAGAATATCCTGTTGTACCTACATTGAATAGTTTGCCGAAAATACCTAAAAATATTGTAAATCCTGCTTTTAGACCCATAGTAGCTGGAGGTGGATGGCCAACCAAACCGGTGTCTTTATATGTACAAAGACATTTAAGACCTACTTTAGACAAGTGTGCTATTGTTCTGCGTGATACAGATCATTTCTTAAGTGATTTTTACTCTTTTCTTGAGAGTTATGCTGAAACTGGTGCAGAGATTATGGTAACATTAGATGTTACGTCTCTGTTTACGGTTATACCTAACCAAATAGGTCTTTCCTATGTAAAAAAAAATTCTTAAAGAAGAAGGCTCTCTCACTGATGAAAAAATAGAGTTTATTTGCTACCTTATAGACTGGTACTAGAATATAATGTTTTTCTATTTGAGAAGCAATATTATTTGCAGACCTCTGGCATAGCTATGGGCACATCTTGTGCCAGTAGCTATGCCAGTATGGTCATGGCATACTGGGAAAATGTAAACATTTTAAATGTTGAACAATTTAATGTGCATGTAAAATTCTATTGGCGTTTTGTTGATGCCTTATATATTTTTTAGAAAGCAGACCTTGAAAGTTTAAATAATTTTCTAAGTGCTATAAATTCAAGTACACCCTTCCTAAAGTTTACTATGAAACATTTTTGCACTTGTATAAATTTCCTTGATGTTACCCTGTATAGGGGCATAGATGGAAAGCTGCACAGTAAGAGATATAGAAAACCATGCTATACACATAGTTATCTTGAACGTAATAGTATGCATCCACCACATTTTTGAAAATGTGGTAACAGGTCAACTTTTAAGAGTTTCTAGGCTCCATGACCAGGAACAAGAATTTGAAACAACTATGTGTTCCACTAGTAACTGCGGTGGTGGTGCTGCGGTAGCATTGTCACATCATAGCAAGACGTCATCCCGTTCGATTCTCAGCTAGAGCGTCTTCTGAGTGGAGGCATATGTGAATGGGGCATGCCTTCGTTGAAGGTTGTGCGTCAGGGCTGGTAACCTGGTATGTAAAAATCTACTACCAATCATTAGCGGAACGGAGTTCCGCTGTGGCGACCCCTAACCGGGAAAAGCTGAAAGACACAAATGTGTTCCACTAGTATGGAATTTATAGAACGTGGTTATAAACCTTTTGAAGTTAGTAAAGCATGTAAAGGGGTTAAGTTAGACAGATAAAGTAGTGGACCCCTGTTTTTTTCACATAAAGAAAACATAAGAAAGACTGCCCATAATAATTGTTATAGCAATGTAGCTTATGGTATGACTTTTAGTACTGACAGCATAGATATAAAAAATATTATTAAAAAAAATTGGCATATTTTGTCTTCTGACCCTATTCTATGTGAGTTTGTAAGTCTAGCTCCAAATTTTGTTTATTAAAAAAATCGTTGAAAAGACAGCTTGGCTCCCCTAATACAAGTAAACTAATGCAACCTAATATTAGAACAACTAGTTTTGGTACCTCTATCTGTGGTAAATGTATTTTTTGTAAATACATTGATGTATCCACTACATTTATGCAACCAGACAATGGTAATCATGTTTTTAAAGTTAAAGCTAATTGTGACACTAAAAACTTAATTTATTTAGCACAGTGTGTGACTTGTTCAAAATTTTATATAGGAAAAACTAATAGGTGACTTAAGGAATGAATTAGAGACCATTATTATTGTGCCAATAAGGGCCATAGTTATAGTGCCTTAGCTAAACATATACTAGAGAAAGGCACTAACCATTGGTTTAAGTTTATGGCAGTAGAAGTAATTTATGAAAGCTTTAGGTTGGGTGATATAACTAATGTCACAGAAGGGAAATAATTAAGATGGATTCTTAAACTATCAGCAAAGAGAGGTGCAGGTTTGAATGAATCAGTACCTCAAGTCAATTCTGAAAGAAAGAAAGCTTTTTTAAATAAGTATACTGCTGCGTGTGTTTTTAATGGCAATAGCCTTTTATGGTTTCTGTCTTAAAAGAAAGCTGTGCCTTTAATTTTTTATGGCTATTGTACTTGAATGTTTTTTATTGGTAAACATTTCATTTATTGCATTTTAAATATTTGAGATGATGCTGATTTTTTGTATGGTCTGAAGAAGAGATTTTATCGTGAAAGTGCTCACTTGTGTTTGAATAAAAGTCTATTTGGATTTTACACTGCTCTTTGCCATCTGCTTTTTATTGGTTTGCTGTGGTGCTGTGTTCTACATTTTTTATCATAGGAATGTATAACATCATAGCACATCACCCCATGCAGTAGACAGCAGCTGCAATAGTGACAACATGGCAAGAACTGACAACAAAGGCACATACCTGACATGGCACATACAGATATTATGGGACATACCTTACCTGGACTTTCACAAGTAAGGCGACATTATAATGCACAGGTGGGTGTCACAACATGAGTCAGCCAGATGGACAAATCTGTGCAATTCTACAAAGCAGCAATTAGAGGCATTACACATCAGCCATGGAGCATGCAGAACTGTAGTGGGTACGACAACATAAGTATAGGTGTGTGTGTGTGTGTGTGTGTGTGTGTGTGTGTGTGTGTGTGCGTGTGTGTAAAAGCAGGTACATATGAAAAGGCAAACATGGGAAGTACACTTCAGCAAGAAGATATCAAAGGTGAGTATGTAAACAGAGGTGCACGTTGTGCTGAGGGGGAGGCATGTGCAGAACCAGAAAAAAATTATTTTTATTTATTTAACATTTGTTTACCAGGATGGTATAACTGGACAGCTGGTGTCCATTTTCAGCGGAGTGCTGGGGGGAAGAGCCCCAGAAAAAAATTACAGGCTATAAAAAATATATAGCAATAACACAGGTTACAAATATAAAAGGTTAATACAGTAATACAGAGGAATTACATACAATAATAAGAGTACTACTCTATAGTCAAGTAGCACTTTAGTATACTATAAGCATGCAAACAATATTTACAAAATGTAAAAAGAGAGAGGGTGAAATACAGTAGAATGTTTGAGTGGACTCTCCATAAGCAGAATGAGAGTACAGAGAGGTTCTCCTGCAAATACCTTCCATTAGCAGATTGGGAGTTCAGGGAGGTCTTCCTGCAAATACCCTCCATTAGCAGATTGGGAGTTCAGAGAGGTCTTCCTGCAAATACCTTTCATTAGCAGATCAACAGAATGCACAATGAAGCATTCCTGTGCATGCAGTAATGGCAGACAACAATGGAATGCTTAATGCAGATCTTGATGCCATAGGATAATTGGGGGAAATGTTCACTATATGTCAACTTGCAAGAGAGGCTATAATGGAAGGAGAGTGATTGTCACATAGCAGTGCAATTGTCACTATATTACCTATTACAAGGGCAAATATGTACAACATGACAGAACATGAAGGCAATTACTAATGTCAGAAAAATGAAGAAAAAGGCCTGTGACATCAGACAAGTGAAAAACTTCTAACATGTAGAGTAAGCAGTAGTCAGCACATGATCACCATTGCCTCAGGGTTAGAATGACACAACAGGATGCACATTTGATCAGCTGCAAGCATTATACTAACACAGTCTAGGGCACCCAGGCTGACAGCTCACACAGTGGTCTCCAGAAGCCCTGTGCCCATGGTGCTGTACTGAGGAGCTGGAATAACAGGTTGATATACATTGTGTGTATGGGCAGTATTGTGATGTGTCTGTCTAGATGTGACTGCTAGGTTCTGAATAGGTCAACCAACAGCACACATGTTGCAGCACAGACAATGATGTACGAGGACCGTGTATGGGTCTACTGGAAGGGGGAGGTCTGCTTTTCTCCACTGGAGGTAATCTGCTCATGGAGGTCAGGGTACATAACATATGGCTTGTACTACAACACTGCTCTAGCACTGCCATAACAAGGCTTTCAGTGGAGTATGCAACATATACCATGCAATCATGCTGTGTAGCCAATACTGCCATGACTGCTCTACGTTTCCACTCCTATCCTTCGTGTATCAAATTCAGCTGGTTTGCTATATGATTGGTAGCATGAGCAAATGCATGCAGTCATTGCCATGATGTCATTGTGAATGTTCATGCTCCTGTAACAGTAGGCATACACCATCTGACATGCATCAGTGCACTTCAGGTACATTCTCATGTTCAGTCCAATGGACACAATGAGTCCATTGTGGTGCACCGTCACCATTGCTACCAGACTCTTTTTGGGACTGTAGGTCTAGGTCATTGCCATGACCAACATCTGATGCACCTACATCATCAGACTAACCAGCCACACTATCCTCCCCATTGGAGGCTATACCATGAAACATATGACTGTGCCCTTCCAGGTTGGACAATATTGAACCCAATGCAGTGTCCTGTGTGCCATTGGCTGTACTATCAGACTCAGGCACATCACATCCAACCTCAGAATCAGTGGACAAGCTTGTGAAAGAGGCAGGAAGTGGATGTGCTACCAATACAGACAGATGATACATGTCATATATATTTACAGAAATCAAATGAGGCAGGATATGACTGGAATCATTTGACAAATATCTAAGAACACTGACTAATTATGGTGATATGGACCTACTGGGTTGATGTGATCATGGCCAGTGCAATGCCCATAGGTGCCCATAGAGAGCAGTGATAAGACATATTAGTCAAAAGTCAACAGAAAATATGAAGGCCAATGTAAAATCACTCCTACATGATGACATGCACAACATGCCCTCCTCTGACTCCACCTCTGGTGGTGAGAGTTGAAATGCCACTGTGCTGTAAAAAGAGACATGTACACAACAACTCAGCAAGAAGCACATACATGTAATCGTGTAACATTGAAACTGATGCATATAATACATCATAGAAAGGATAAACATACTGGATGGCTGACAATTGTTTTCTATAAGGCAAGTGTCATATGTAGGTGAACAAAACAGCATTACACATAAAGGTCACAGAAATATATAATGATATCACAATACAGCAACTATATAGAGTGGTTTACCAGGTCTGTCATCCTCAGATGAGGCTGTTAGCCATCTACATAGTGTTGAACCTGTAGGTCATAGTGGAAAGTAAGCAGCAAGTGAGTACATCTCACTCTTAACATCAGGCAGCTACAGCCAAGGGATATTGATGAGTCTGAGTACAGACACATACCTGATGTGTGACAGCATTGGTCAGATGTTGATATCCCTGTGTAAATGAATAAAACATCAGTGCAATTGGTGCTGACAGTGTCACCTAAGCATTGTCTCTGTAATAGAACATGCTAGCAGTCTTGCCAGGTCTTCCCTCAGCCATGATGTTCATGAATATATGATGTTGTTGTACTGCTGTGACATGTATACAAACAGATAAGATTGATGTGAATGAATGTCCATGAATGAGAATTGCATTATGATTTTGTGTTTATGAATGGTGGACATACCTGTGTGCTCTGGAGCACCTGTCTCAATCTCTCCTTCAGTAATGTGATGATCCAGGCAGGTGGTATTGTGGGAGACCAGGAATATTGATGCTTCATCCAAGGGAGCTAAAGGTGCATTTTTATCCCTCTCATAGCAGTGAAGTCTGTTGGCTGCATGGAAGATCATGTCTGAGCAATGGCAGTGACAGGCCTCCTTGGTGCAGTTATGTCCACTCACAGCATTCACCATGTTTGCAATGTCCTTCCACACTTATTTCCTTCAGAATGAATCACCCATCCATACTATCAAATTTCTGCCATGTTGCACAGGGTCTCTAGAATAATTTTATTTTCCCTGTGGGAAAAGTTATCATTTTTATTTTTTGTAGACATCTGTAAAAATGTAAGTTGCACATATCAGGAGGTATACATGTAGTGTGCCTGTTGACAGATCAACATTTAAATCATATGTCAATGTAATGCTTCTTATATACATTGTAATGCAATGCAAAACAATGGATGCCATATGTATTTCCATGTACATGCATATAAGCATAATAAGCATAGACAGCATGTAGGGATTTCTGAGTGTATGTCATGGAATGCAAAGCCTACGTGTACAAATCAAAGATGCCATTCTACATTTTAGGACCTGTCATATATGCAGGTTGGCTTAGAAACCATTTCCTTGAGAATGTTGACAGTCATGAACCAATGACATAACCACTACATCACCACTTCAGCAGAAACAAGTCTGATTTATAAACAGCTGTAGTCATATGCAAAGCCAGCTATCCCTACCATGCCAACATAAACCATTGGGGATATGAAACAGATGTCAATGAAATCATTAACAAAGATCAGCACAATTGTGTCATGTACCCAGATGTAATTAACATATGTAACTGCATGTATCAAAAGTTCCTCAGAACAATAACAGCATATCAAGATGAACATCTTAACTGTGATGGCATTGCTTTGCATGTAAGTAATGGTATTTATTACTGAAACTGTGCAGCACTCATGTGTGTGTGTGTGTGTGTGTGTGTGTGTGTGTGTGTGTGTGTGTGTGTGTGTGTGTGTATGTGTGTCTGTCTGTCTATTGTCTGGACATATGGTATGATGCTATTGACAAACATGCATTTGCTACAACAGATGTCATCCTGCTTTCTCACATGGTTTCTTTAAATTGATGTCATTGTGCAAGTTAGTTTATCTTTCTGATAGGTACACTCAGTCATTTCTCTGATTCATCCCAGTTTCTTGCTATCTGTGTGTTGTGATGATGTCAATGCTGCACATGCCCTTATGTCAGGCATGCGATAAGTATAACTTGACAGCTTTTCTTCTGAATGTAATAATCATCCTTACAGGACCGTAATGTTAGTTTTATAATTCCAGTACAATAATCATTTATAGGAAGCATTGATGTTGTTCATTATATATTGTATAGTTGAGTGTATATTAATGTAAGTGCACATATGAAATGATTAAAGTTATTACATGGTGCAGCTGTCATTGTGATGTTTGCATATCTTGCTAGATATTGTTATGCACTAGTGATATATCTGACTACAATATTCCTTGGCATGTGAATTGCACACAGAGATATTTAGGTTTTGTTGTGTGTGTGTGCGTGTGTGTGTGTGTGTGTGTGTGTGTGTGTGTGTGTGTGTGTGTGTGTGTGTGTGTGTGCATGTGTTCATGTCCGTGTGCATGTGTGTGTGCATGTGCGTGTGTGTGTGTGTGTGTGTGTGTGTGTGTGTGTGTGTGTGTGCATGTGTGCATGTGTGTGTGCTCTTTTACAGGTTATTTCATCTGCTGTTATGACATGTTCACTGACGTCTCTTAGATCTGTTCTGTTACATTTCCACTATGCATATTATTGTTGTCAGACTTATTTATACACCCTTGATATCAGGAAACACTATGCTATCACACCACGTACATGATGTATGCCCCTCCCCAATGAGATAGTGTTATTGTCTGACCCATTAATTCAACTGACATACAATGGTGTATATTACTTTATCGACACCATATGATTTTACAAGTTTGAACGTTTCAATGGAGATCTCCATACAGTGCAGAATGGGAAGATTTCCCTTTCCTGCACTGTAGTGCGATCTCGGATTTAGTATATTTAAAGAGCGGGGGGTGTTAATCCAGTGAACTTCAGAAGAACATGTAAGCAAAAGAAATGAACTCACTGCAAACCCAAAAGACTTGAAGAAATTAAACCACGAGCATTAATCCATTGGTAATGTTTTTTCACAACATTTGATATGGCCAACCTTCTCACTGGAAACAGAGCAAGTATGCAGCACAGCTTCAATTTAATAAAAGTAAAAATAAAAATATAAACAAATACAGCACGCAAGTTAAAAACTTTCACCCTGAGGGCTTTCTCCTGAGTTTATAAGTATCTTCTTCAAACTAGCAAGCTTAAATATTTCAAAGGAAATCACATGACTGCTTTAATTGACAGATATTAATTAGCTAATACACTTGTGTTTTTCCTTCAATAATGGTTTTAAAGACACAAAACCGTCCAGGCTTGGTGGAATATGGGCCTTTAAATATAGAATCCAATTTAATTCCTTGATCTCTGAGTTAAGTATTATGTCTCCTCCTCTCATATTTCCAAACAATAATTCTAATATTGTAAATTTTAAGTTATGATGTACTCTTTTTTCACTTTTATGTTTAAAGAGGGTGTCAGTTAGTATACCTCTATTAATTTTTGAGATATTGTTGCATATACAGTCTTTAAACCTTTGGTTAGTCTTACCTACACAATAAGAGTTGCATTCATCGCAGGTTGCCAAATATACTAAATTTGTGGTGTTAAAGTTTCCGTATGCTCTTAACTCAAATTCTTTACTTTTTAATAGATGAAAACATGTTTTCCTAGTATCAGTGTATGTATAGAATTTACAGCTACTGCATCTATATATTCCTTTGTTTGCTGTGTGAACTATAAACTAGGTGTTTGGCTCTTCTTTTTAGTTGAATATGCTTTTCAAATTCATATTCCTTCTATATGAAAAACTTGGTTGGTCAGTAACAAAATTCTTAAGCTCTGGTATATCCTGTAAAATGTGCCATTGCTTGCCTATAACTTGTTTAACTGCTGATGCATTTTTATTATATGTCAGAATGCATCTGGCACTATTATTTTTATATCTTGTATCGTTTACATTCCTATTGTGTTGGGAAGAGAAGATAGGTTTAGCTAATGATGTTTGTTGGTTCTTTATATTATCACATATAACTTCTACCTCCTTCTTATTATAACCTTTATGTATAAGTTGTTTTATAGTTAAGTCCATTTCCTCTGCCATGTTGGTATCCACAGTATTCAGTTTTGCTGCTCTAAGAAATTGATTATTAATTGCATTCTTAAATGTGAACTGTGGGTGCATACCATGGCAATGCAATATACCATTTTTAAGTGGTTTCTTTTATAGGCTTGTGTCAATAAACCCAGCTTGACTTTTAGAGATCGTAACATCTAGAAAATTTGTCTTCACAGGGGAGAAACACTTTTTAAACTTTAAAAACTCACATGTATTTGAAATATAGTTAAAAAATAAATGAAAGGCATCTGTGTCTCCTTTCCATATCATAAATAAACATCAACAAACTGGCAGTAGAACAGAATATTCTCATAAAAAAGATTATTTACAGATAAAATATAATCACGTTCCCAAATGTGCACAATGACGCTTGCAAATGTATTTGCTACCGGTGTACCCATAACAATACTGCACCCTTGTTTATACAGCTGTTATTGAAACAAGAAATGCCAGTTACCTAGGGTATAACTATTCCTGGCTCCACAGAGTCTCCTCTTTAATTTTTCCCTTGGAACTAGACAAACTTTCAATTTAAGCACTCAAACCATTCATTTCACAGCCAGGCACTTGCTCAAAACTCATAGCAAGCACTTATAATCCCTAGCACTAGACCCCCCCTATACTGTACAGAAGGACAAGGCTCTCTATTTGACCTTACCAGCCAGTCAGTAAAACAGTTCACTGTACCTATCCAGGCATGTCCAAAGGGCAGTTTCAGGTGCACTCTCCAGTCCAACTGGTGAATCTGGGCATTTTGAGGCAATGTTACAACTGCCTCATGTACACAGACAACCATCTCCTCCTACCACCAAATGCTAATACATCCGAGAGATGCAACTACACAGCCAAACTGGAGGCTAAGCTCTCTCAACCCAAGACTGGATCAGACATTCAAGAGGAGAAGGGAAATACTTGCATCACACCACCACTCTCACATAGATCCATTAAACCAGCACCAGCAAAAAACACACATAAATATACAAAAACATACCCAGAGGCTCTAAATAAAAATCTGCAAAAGCAACAGAGACCTCCAAAGTAGACATCCAAGCAACCTCCACCCCCCAACACAAACCATGAAACATATACTTCACAAAACCAGTGTGCCACGCAATCACAGCCCTTAAGGCAAAATAACATACTCAACACACTTGTAATAGGTGACTCTATAGTCAGGCACACTGACGTCGCACTCACCAGGCTGAATAAGGAGAAGGTTACTGTTAGCTGCCTCTTGGGTGCCAGGATCCGCCACATAACACAAGCACTTAGGTCACTCCAAAACAAGTACAAATACGACTCTGTCATTGTCCATGTTGGTGTGAATGACCTGAGCCGTACCTCCCTGGACTACATGAAAAGAGACATGGAAGAGCTCTCTGATCATGTAGCCCAGGCTGGTATGACCCTGAGCAGCATCCTGCCCTCACCAACAATGATACCACGGTATAAAGAAAAAATTATCAATTTCAACAATTGGCTAAGTTTCTGGTGTCATTCAAAGGGGATCCAATGTCTGTCCACCTGGGATGACATGCAAGCCACGCTGCTTCGCTAGAGACAGCTTGCACCTGTCACCCTTAGGCTTTTGAATACTGGCCAAGGCTCTTGCCACCCCCATGGTGCCTTTTTTAGGTAAGGCTGAAAAGACAAACCCACCGCTGTAAATAGCACAAGTAACAAAAAACTGAGGGCAATGCTACTCAATGCCAGAAGTCTAAACCTCAAAATGCATGTACTTGAGGCACTCCTCAGTATGAGGAAAATCAATATATGTGCAGTAACATAAACCTGGTTTAAGGCTCCAGAGAGAACCCCAGCACTACCAGGCTACAACTCATACCATACATTTCGGCCACAGAACCTGGACCGAAATACAAAAGGTGAGGGCGTATCCATATTCATCAAGGATACCCACACCTCCAGGCTAGTGGCACAGCACGATGCTTCAGAGATCATCCACGTGAAACTAACAACGGGCAAAACTGCAATTCAAATTGTAGCTTACTACAGATCACCCACCATGTCCCAGGACCCCCATTCCGTGTTTCTGGAAACACTGGGAAATATAAAGGTCCTACCAAACACCCTAATATTGGGTGATTTCAATTACCCAAACATTAACTGGGAGAACTGCTCAAGTACTAACTCCCTTGCCCAACATTTCCTATAATTTATAAACTCAAACACCCTGGACCAACTTGTCAATACTCCCACCAGATGTGACAACATATTGGACCTGGTCATCACCAACATGGGCAACAAGTGTTCCACACCGGAGGTCAACCCCTCCCTAGTTAGATCTGACCATAAACAAATCACTTTGAATATCCACATTCTGCCCCCACCCCCACTCAAGGAAACCACTGTGAAAAACTTTTCAAAAGCAAACTTCATGTTACTTAAAACCAAGGTAGAAAATTTCAAAGCCCCCATGTTAAAGGATAACGCTGTCCAAGCTGCAAAATTCTTTACTAATGCATTCTACGGGCACCTACAAGAATGCATGGATCATGCTATCCCAAACAAAACCAAGAGTCACTCCTCCAAGCTATACAACAGGAAGAGGAAACTAGTACAGAAAAGAGTAAAATCCCAAGAAGGGAAGACATCCCTGATCAGTATCAGCAAGAAACTACCATCCCTCATAAAATCATCCAAGGCTAGCTTCGAAAGAAAAATTGCCAAGGACTCCAAAGATAACCACAAGGCATTCTTTAGCTAAGTCAAGAATCTAAGTGGCAATGCTCAGATCTGCTGGGAGTTAGCGCAGAATGGCACAAAATACACTGAACCGACTGATATCGCCAACATCCTGGCAGACAGGTTCAATGCAAACTTCACCCCCCTCTCACCCCCAAAAGGGCCCATAACCATACTAGAAGAATGTAGAGCCCCTGAAATCACAGACACTCAGGTTTAAAACAGCCCCCTCTAAAGCTAAAAACACAGCATCAATGGGACCGGACCGTGTCCCAGGCTGCATCCTACACAAGCTCAAAGATGATCTAACCCCTCACCTAAACACACTGTTCAAACTTAGCCTCCCACAGGTTACGTGCTCATAGAGTGGCGCACAGCAATGGTTATTTCACTGCACAAAGGTGGAGCCACAACAGACCCCAGGAACTATTGCCCTATAAGCCTGACTAGCTTGGTCTGCAAGGCTATGGAGCGCATCATCATGGAACTCATTAACAGAGACATTGGGAACCTCCAAACACTGGACCCTACCCAGTTCGGCTTTGTTAAGGGCAGATCATGCCTCCTAAACCTGGTGGACTTCTTTGAGACAGTTACCAAGGCTATAGACAAGGGGAAAGGTGGTACACACAGCCTACCTAGACCTCACAAAGGCCTTTGACACCATTCCCCATTCTGGTATTATAGACAAGCTCACCAGCCTGAACATAAACCCCTATGTCACAAGATGGGTTGCCAACTAACTCATGGACAGAGCCCACATGGTGAGAGTTGTGGGAGCTAGGTCCGACTCTAAACCGGTTACAAGTGGCATTCCCCAGGGCTCAGTCCTAGGACCCCTTCTGTTCGGTATGTACTTCTCAGTGGTACAGGCAAGCACAGGAGGTCTATGGCTGACCAAGTTCACAGACGACTGCAAACTAGGGGCTATAATTGACTCTCCAGCTGACACAGACATACTCCAAAAGGGTCTCACTGAGACGGATACCTGGTGTCAAAATCATGGCCTCAAGCTAACTGCCAAAAAGTGCATAGTCATCCCCTTTGGAAAAAACAAAGTACCCACAAACTACCACATAGGTGGTAGTCCCCTAAATACAGAAGATGTAATAAGGGATCTGGGGACCCAAGTAGATAGTAATCTCTCCTTTGATAATCGCATTGCCAAAGTGGTTAGAAAATCCTTCTATGTGGCCCACCTAATCTCAAAAGGGTTCACATCCAGATAAAAAGAGGTCATTGTGCCCCTCTACTCATCACTCATCAGACCTATCACAGAGTACAACGCCCCATTTGAGATGTACCTTACCAGACACCTGCAACAGCTGGAAAGACCACAGAAGTACCTCACCAAGAGGATCACTGGCCTCAAACAGATGCCCTATGCAGCTCGACTGAAGAAACTCCAGCTGTACTCGCTTGCATACTGCCTACTCAGAGCTGATCTCTGCCTGACATACAAGGCCATATCCAACCCAGAATTGATGGACATTCTCCACCTAAAGAAAAACATATCCCCTCGAGCCACACACTCTAGGAATCTAAACCTCACCACAACAATAAATAGGACGTGCTGGAGGGATAGATTCCTGTCCCAGAGACTTCCCATGCTTTGGAACAAGATTCCAATGTACATTAGGCAGAGCTCCTCACTAACACTCTTCAAGAGAAAACTTGACGAGTGGATGGAAAACAGAAAGTTTACCCCGGGGCTCTCTTCAGTGGCTCTGCTGGACAGAGGCACAGGGAACTAATCTATGGGAGTGGTGAAAGCCAACACATTCTGGCTAGGCTTATAAATGCCTTTGGGCAGATAGCCTAGTACCGGGTCTATATCAGAACATCGAAGTTTCAAAACTTCGACTGTTCTAATATCGACACCTATTAAGCGAATGCTTACAACATTGAACATGCAGAACAGCAAATTTTTTCCTAGGGAAATAATTTGCTGTTCCAAAACACATACACAAAACACAAGCACATCAAACAAACAGCAATCCACACACATACACTAACTATCCACTAATCTTAACCCAAACCCTAACCTTAAGGTCCATCACTATCGCACACTCACCTCACCCGCACCCTAACCCTAACTCATCTAACCCGCCCTAACCCTCACATCCACACAGTCGCACACATACCTAACCCATGCCCTAACTCTAACTCACCTAACCCGTGCCCAATCGCACACTTACCGGAACTCGACCCGTAACTTTCCACCACAGCACTGAAAATAGCAAAACGACAGAAACAGATAACAAAATTCTTTCCCTAGGAAAAAATTCAGTTTTCTGTAGCTTTGCTATTTTCAGCGTTCGCTAAATAGTGGTCAATATTAGAACATTCAAAGTTTTGAAACTTTGATGTTCTAATATAGATCCCCTAGTACCTACCCATGAACCTAAAACATTATTTAACCACACTAATGATAGAATTTACTATAGTGTGTGTGTGTGTGTGTGTGTGTGTGTGTGTGTGTGTGTGTGTGTGTGTATAATATCAAATTCTATGTTCATATTCTGTAAACTCCAATAAAAATTCTTTTACTGACTGTATACCTATATCTATAGGTATAGCGGTAAATAGCGAATCAACATCAAGAGTAACAAAATGACAGTCATTCAGATTCCTCCCCAAAGACCATTCAATTTATTCCAGGTTTAAAATTAATCAAACAAGTAAGCTCCCCTTTAAGCTCCGCTACGTCTTTTTTGATAAGTAGTAATTCTGCATGTTGCCCAGGATCAGAAATGGGTAACAAATTAAAAGTTTCTGGGGACTCCATAACAAAGGGGAGCTTACTCATTTGATTAATTTTAAACCTGGAATAAATTGTATTTTGAGGACTCACAACAATAGTGCTCTTTTTTGTTTCAATTGTTGTGGTTGAGCACTATTGCACCACTTTTTCGGTTTGTTTGTCTAGTTCGTGGTGCTGGTTGTTATGAAGTCCCCAGAAACTTTTAATTTGTCACCCATTTCTGAATCTGGGCAACATGCAGAATTACTACTCATCAAAAAAGACGTAGCGGAGCGTAAAGGGGAGCTTACACGTTTGATTAATTTTAAACTGGAATAAATTGTATTTTGAGGACACACAACAAAAGTGCTCTTTTTTGTTTCAATTGTTGTGGTTGAGCACTATTGCACCACTTTTTCGGTTTGTTTGTCTAGTTTGTGGTGCTGGTTGTTATGGAGTCCCCAGAAACTTTTAATTTGTTTCCCATTTCTGAACCTAGGCAACATGCAGAATTACTACTCATCAAAAAAGACGTAGTGCAGCTTAAAGGGGAGCTTACCCGTTTGATTAATTTTAAACCTGGAATAAATTATATTTTGGGGACTCACAACAATAGTGCTCTTTTTTATTTCAATTGCTGTGGTTGAGCACTATTGGCACCACTTTTTTGGTTTGTTTGTTTAGTTCGTGGTGCTGGTTGTTATGGAGTCCCCAGAAACTTTTAATTTGTCGCCCATTTCCAAACCTGGGCAACATGCAGAATTACTACTCATCAAAAAAGTCATAGTGGAGCTTAAAGGGGAGCGTATTCATTTGATTAATTTTAAACCTGGAATAAATTGTATTTTGAGGCATGCATATATCCCCCATTGTTACTTTGTGAAATGCTGATCCAATCTCTCTTCCCAATCCTTTATAACCACCTCTGATTGATTATTATAGTTATCATGCAATATTTTGTATGCTGTCCTAATTATTCCTTTTTTTAACAGCAGCTTCTGTTCTAGGTTCTACTAAAAACTCTGCCAGTGCTAGTCTTTCACTTGGGATCCTACTATTTCTTTCTCTTTGCCTATACTCTATCAATCCTTGATAGGGAAGGCAATATCTAGCCTGCAGTCCAAATAAATTCTTGGCCTCTTCCCATTCTATTACCTTTCCCTATCTAATTGTTTGCTCCCATTACCTTGGTTCTTTTGCCAGTTTTCCCCCATAAATTCCAGCCTCCTCTTGCCTGTTGCCCATATCCCTAATTGCAGCCATCCATATCAGCAGACTCTCCTTTCTTCATTCCCATGTTGGCTTAGTTCTTAGAATACTTTCTGCTACTTTATGAATATAATATTCTGTATGGTTATTGTTATTCTCCTTAAGTATCTGCATTCAAAATCCCAGTCTCTCCTTGTTTCTTGAACTTCCCCCATTTCATCATCATCTCTTTCCACTTTGAATTATAGATTTCTGCTTATGGTTTGCATATGAGCCTTAACGGTGTAGCTCTGAAAGACCCATTCAAATCAAGTAATCCCAAACTGCTTTATTCTGTTGGAAGAATCAGCTTATTTCACAACTCTTGCTGTCTTTCCTCTGAGATAAAATCATTCAGTTCCTTATTAATTGCTATCCCCAACTTCTCCTTTGGTTGATAAAAATATGCCCGAGGTGTGTATAAAACTAAAGGGACTAAACACATTTTAACTACTTGCATCTTGCTATCCATATCCATATAACATAGCTTCCCATTTCTCAGGTTTTTGTATTATATTTTGTATAGTTTCTTCCCACAAATCCTTAGCTGCCACACCAGAATAATTTTTAATCCATACTCATAAATACTTCAGTCTATCATGTCCCCATAAACATGGATATTGCTGAATTAGTTCATGTGTGGGTACATAATTTATAGCTATTGCCTTTGTTTTAGCTTTATTAATTTTGTATCCTGAAAAGATTTGAAATTGCCTCAAAATGTTCCACAACACTGAAATGTTCTTTTATGGTTTTATCAAGTATAAAATAATATCATCTGCAAATGGTGCCAGCTTTTCTTTACTACCATACCAATTATATCCTTGAATTTCTAAGTATCTTATTTTCTTTGCCAATGGTTTTAAATATAATGCAAATAACAAAGGGGAAACAGGACACTCCTGCCTGGTTCCTCTGCTCAAACAGAAATTATCCAAGAGCAACCCGCCAACTTTAATTTTTGCCTATGATCCCTCATACATCCTCCTAATAAACCTTATAATTTTATTAGGGAATGCAAATGCTTCCATTGCCCTGTTCATAAACTACCAGCTTAGTGTTTCAAATGCTTTTTCTTCATCAAGACCCGATAACAGCAGTGGTATTTTCTTACATTCTGCTTCCCTCTGGATCATCAATGTTCTGTTAATCTGGTCAAATTGCCTCCCCTCCACAAGACCACATTGATCCATATCTATCAATTTTGGCATCATATTTGCCATTCTTTTAGCCATTATAGACATAAACACTTTATAATCATGGTTTAGTATTGAAACAGACCTGTATGAAGCTGGATTTGATGGTTATTTACCCTCTTTAGGTATTACAGCCACCACAGCTTTCTTCCAGGATGTTGGTGCTTCACCTTCTCTTAAAATACTGTTAAACAATACCTTCCAGAGCATTAGCATTTTTTCCCTCCTAGCTTGCAAACTTCCACAGGAATACCATCTATTCCTTGGGACTTTCCTGTGGATTGGTTATACATCACCATTTTTATCTCCTCTCCTCCTGTCCTAACTGTTAGTAATTGAGCCTCATCTACCTCTACCCTTGGCATATTTACTTCTTTCATAAACATTTCCATTTGTAACTTTTCTTGATTTCCATGTTTCTCTGCTTTATACAGACTTCCATAAAATTTCTGAAATATTTCTAGTACAGCTACAGGATCTGTTGTTATCTTCCTTGTTATAGGCTCCATAAGCTTGGAGACAACCCTTTCTACTTTCTGCTGCCTGAGTCATAACACTAAAAGTTTTTGTGCTCCGGAGTTATTTTCAAAAATCAATTGCTTAACATGAATCTTTCTAAACTCATACATATTATAGCAGTAATCCCTTATGTTCTGATTAGCATTTTGCAATTGCTCCTCTTCTTGCTATGTGAGGTTCCCCATATTCTGCAATACTTTAAGATTTGTCAGGCTCTCTAAATAACTCTTATTACATCTTAACCATAACCTCTATTTCTTTTATTTTCACCCTATTTTAAACTCCACTTTAATTTTATCCAACTGTCTAGCTATATTTTCAGAAGAAATTTCTATCTTCTCTACTAATTCCTGAACAATTTCCACTACACATTCCTTAAATACCTCTCTTTTGAACAGATAGGTGGGAAAGTACCAGTGCCTCATTTTTATTTAATTTCCCTGTGTTTTTATTTTAGTTATTATTGGCATATGATCTGAAATACTTATTGGACATGTATCAAAACTATCAATTAAATGCACATGTTCCCATGACATGTAAGCTCTGTCTAGCCTATCCCAGTTTTTGAATCTTGGGAAATAATATGTAAATTCACTACGAACTTCTACTACTGATTTCACATCTTCCATGCCAATTAGAATATAAATAAGTGTCAGTGTAATCCTCATCCATTGCTAGTATCCCTTTGGTACTACAAATCTACTATTATTATCTTTTTTATCCTCTTCTATCACTATTGAAGCTCCTCATGCAATTAATAAAAGTACTCCTCTTTTCTTTTATCCCAGGTATTCCGATGAATAACTGTCCTGAAAACCTTTCTTTATCAAATTCACATGGTCATTTCTTTCCAAATGTGTCTCCTGTAGCATAGCTAATTGCACTGTAAATGTTTAAATATAGTTCCCTACTCTTTCTTTATTGTATACACCTGTGAGATCATTAACATTTAAAGATAATATAGAAAGTGTCATTATGTTAAAATGTTATTATTCCCACCTTTAATGTGTGACAGCTTTATTGTTAAGTATCTAGTTCCAGTTTTTGTGTTAGATGTATACACTAATGTTTGTGAGGTTGAGCTTTTATGCAGCTGTTTCTTGTCATATCCATTTGAGCCTGTGTCACATCTTACAAAACGTTTTGTTTTATCAAAAGCCCTCAAACAAAAATCAAAATACACCCCACTACACCCTAAAACCTTTTAATTTAACACTAATACCCCAAACTATGCACATCTTCAAATACTAAAGTTTTACCCTCCTAATAGGAATTATTGTCCCAAACTGACAGCCACACTCACAGGCTTGGGTTAACCTAAAAGGAAGTTTATCCATGTTAATATGCATGGTACAGCCTGTGCTTCTACTGCTGTCTGGTTTTGTCTTATCTTTATTGCTCTCGCAGATTGGGAAAACACTTGAATGCTTTCAAAATACATCATCTCCTAGCCATTGAAAGAAAGAAGTATTCTGTTTTTACTGCTCCTTATCAGATTATCTCAATGGAGACATGAGAACCAGTTATAGAGTTGCTTTTACAAGCATTTATTTGCTAGAGGAAAACTTTATTATATTCAATGTTCTTTTTATTTATTTATTTGCTTTCTGTTAAAACTTGTCACTAGATAAAGCCAAGAGCCTTAATCCAATCATTCCACTATGTAAGAATGAGAAAAAGTACATCAATCTTTCTTGTATCATCCTCTTTTGACCAGACTGTTCTTTTTTTATTTTTACATTGGAGTGCCTAAATTTCTTAAAACTGAACAAGGAGAAAAAGAAACGAAGGAAAAAAGAAAAACAGGTGCAACTGTTTACTTTAGTATTCCTATTACACATGAAAATAACTGAGAAAACTTTACTTTATAGCATGCAGTTTATATCATACATTATAAAAATACTACTGTTAAAAGCAACATTTTACTTTACTTGCATATAACTCTCTTCTTCTTCTTCCCCTCTTCTAAATGTTCTTCCAAACATTAATGATGAAGTAGGGTATATGCTTTTTCCCCTACAAGTTTAACAAAGTCAGAAAAGTCCAATATTTCCAGGTTTGCTTATTCTGTCATGTTTCACAAATACAATCAATGCTTTGCAATCTTACATTTATTTGTCAATTTATGAGTTGCTGGTTTTATTTCTGTTAATATCCATCTCCCAAATCCAGTCTCTGCTTCATTTCCAATGTAGTCTCGGTTCTTCTAGTCAACTCTTGAGTTTTTTTCTGTTTCTCAAGCATTTTCTGTTGACACGTTGGAAAAGGTTTCACTGGCACAGTCTCCCTGTGGTCTTTATTACCAGAAGAACAAGAAGAAGAGTCTTCTTCTGTTTCACAGCTCACTTTTTGTTGTGTAAACTTTAATATTTCCTTCTTAGCATGCTCAGCATCAAAATTTTTTTTTTCCTCCAGGAAAGAATATTCTGAAGATAGCTGAGTACAGCAGTTTGAATCTCATGCCTGCTTCTTGACATTCCCTGATTAGTGGAATACATTTGCTTCTTTTTTGATAGGTGTACAGTGAATAATCATTTTCCAGAAACATTCTACTGTCTCTCACTTTTAGTACTGCCACAGTTTTGTCAGAATCAACTCCTTCTGCTTGTAGGATTGTATCTTTACTATAAAAGGTCTGGGTTGCTTTCTCATGGCCAGGTTTGGAGCATACACATGATGTGCCCTTTCAATTAACAATGTCTACTGTGGAATACCAATCCAGTTGCTTATTTGTGCTTTCATAAAATTAATACAGCCTGTTCCTTCCAGCTTCTTTGGTACTGCAGAAAATCTCTGTTTTTCCTACATACTCTCTTTCCTAATTCTTTTATTTTTGAAACATCTTTTGTTGAGCAGTCTCATAGTCAACCTGCCTTTTCTTCATTTTGACCTCTGATTTTTGAATTTTATCACCTCATCTGAATATCTATTAAAAAGTTCTTCCATTTTTTCCCAGCCTTTTGTTATTTGAGTTGCTATACTCCATAATTGTTTTGTTTATTTTAATCAGGTCTGTGTGCATTTGACTTATTTTTTCCTCTAGGTTACTGGAAGTCATGTATTGCACCAAAGTGGAACTTGCAATGCTTTATGCTGTGAATAGCTGCAGAATTTTTCCCAGTCAGTGTTTTTTACTCAACTTTTGTGACAGATTTTCTTTCAGGTTCTTTGAATTTCTTTTTTTGCTGGCATCTAGGCAATGAACTTACTAGCCAGTTAGTGAAATGTACCCAAAAATATGAGTTTACTGGCTCTCTCTTCTGAGTTCCTGTATTCACACTAGGAGAGCTGAAATTAAACTGTTACTCAATGAGCAGCCATCTTGGTGTGCCAATTTGTGCCATCTTCTATACTCTTCTAACAGTGACACCTTGTCTTAATTGCTTTAAAGTTTCTCTATTCAATACTTCCATGATGGCAAACGCTTTCGACATGGTAAATCACAAGCTCCTTCTGCACATACTACAATCTCTCTCAATTCATCCATCTTCCTTATCCTGGTTTACATCTTACCTAGAACATCGTCAGCAGGCAGTACTTTGGAAAGATTCACTATTGACTCGCCTTCCTATCTCCTTAGGAGTACCCCAAGGGTCTATACTTGGCCCACTCCTATTTTCTATATTTATTAACGATCTACAGTCAGCTATTCCAAACACTACTTGCATACAATATGCAGACGATTCCACGATAATCTGCACTGCTTCCTCTCAGACTGAACTCCAGTCACTTACCCAAAAAGCTTTCTCCACTGTTGAACACTGGTTCTCTGACCGTTGCCTTCTCCTTAACCCAAAGAAAACAAAGTTGCTATTGTTCTGTCCTACACACAAATCAAGCTCTCTTAACTTCTCTATTACTTCCTCTGATAACACCCTGATTTCTCCTGATGCTACTACAAAACTACTAGGAGTAACTATAGACAACAATCTCAATTTTGATTCTCATATAAACAACACAATAAAAACAATAAACAAAAAGATTGGTTCCCTCTATAGACTCAAATCATTCCTTACACCTGAAGCTCGGACCACCTTAGCCAGTTCTCACCTTATCTCTACCCTTCTATATGCTTCTACTATTTATACCAATCTCTCGAAATATAACCTCAAGAAACTTAGCACATCCTACCATAATATTGCCCGATTTGCCACAGGATCTCTCTTCAGAACCCATCACTGTCATAACCTAAAACAACTAGGCTGGCTGGAACTTCCTAACAGGCTGACTTATCAACAGCTCTTAACTGCTCACAAAATTCTTTATCAGCCTGCTAAAACACCTGTTCTCTCCAACCTCATTACACCATATAATAACTTGAAACAGCTACGCTCTGCAAACAAACTACTGGTTAATACTACCATACCCAATAACTCTGCTGGCAATAGCCTTTTTTCTAACTCTGTCGGACATATATGGAACAAACTACCATCTGATATCTCATCTTTGTCTAGTCCTCTACTCTTTAAAAAACAACTAAAGACACATCTAAACAAGCACTGGCTTTGCTCCTGTAACAACCCAGACTAACCTGTCTTGTATCCTTCCCACCTAAACTCCTCCTCACATAATACACTAGAGAGATAAAAAAAAAAAAAAAAAAAAAAAAAACTTTTACTACTTTTTTCTAATTTTTCAATATAAGAAACTTATATCTTAGAATCTGTATAGCAAATATATGTTATAACTTTGTTTTAACTTGCCTCTCTCCAAAGATTTTATGTCCTGTCTTAATGTTTTAAGAATTTTAAACTTGTTTAGACCATTACTGTGTATTATTTGTAAATTTCGTTGGAGCTTTTCTCCCCGGGCCTCCACTGAAAATGGACATATATCCAGCTGGACTAGCCCGGTCAACAAATGTAAAATAAAATAAAAAATAAATAAATAAAATAAATTTGATTTCTTTCCTTCCTTTCCTTTATTTCCTTGTATTTTTGTGGTAAGACTTTCCCCGGGATTCATGAACCTTGCGCCAGGCGCCAGCATAGCGTCGGCGTTATAACGCCAAATATGGCTGCTTAGCGATTCAGGTATGAATGAATTCCACGTGCACTACCGGCGTGCGCCGGACCGTCCGCCCGGCGTAGGTATGCAAAACACACTGTGTGCGGTATTGCACCATGCAAATGAGGGCAAATAGCGATCCACAGTGGCGCAGGCGAAGCGTAAGAACGCGGCAATGTAAACCAAAAAGCGGTTTACATTTACCCAAACATACCGGAGGAGTAACGGAAGGCTGTCAAAGTCAGGTATCATATAGGTGCAATATGCCAATGTGGAAAGGCACCGAGAATGTCCAAAGAAAATATGCACAAAATGTAAAAATGACATAAATGGCACGCACGTAGAAAGAACAGCAGACCCCGGGATGTGTGCACAGAAGTTGAAAAGCAAAGAAATAATATGATAATAACCGAAAAGAGCATTAGAACACAAACAGCTGCACAGCCACCACACACCATAGTATGTATGTAAAGCTGCAACCCCAGCGCAATGGTTGTCAAGGAGTGGTGGCGGTGTCCGGCGCCGTAACCAGGTATTAGTAGTCAATTCCATGCAAATGAGGCAGATAATAGTGAATCGCAAAAACGGCGCCAGCGTAAGGATGGAGCAAACGGCGAGCGGTACTACACCGAGGAGTGGCCTACACGAGATACATGTCAACCACACAGGGGTGTGCCACTGTAGGAGGAAGGATATTGGAGGACAGCAAATCTGGGCTGTACAATGCACATTACAGCATCATGACTGGCGTGTTAGGAAATAGATGCGCTGACAGTACAGAATGCGCTGCATACAAATGCATGTGCACGAGGACGACTACGTTCCCGAAACCAGTCATGTGACGGCCTCACCGGCAACAACCAGGGATATAGGAAGGTAATGCGGAGAATACGAGGAAATGCGGAAGCAGTGTAAATGTATCCGTAACGAGCAATTAACACCAATCAATGCAGGAAGGGCAAACGCCGGCAGCTGATAAGTCTGCATGCAGACTCCTGCAGAACGGGAAAGGGGAGGCATATGAGAGCAAAGATAATAGGGGATGTAGTAGAAATGCAAAGAGCAAAGAACCGAAATAGCACAGCCAAGTACAGAGGTAGCATAACTGCGGCCGCAGATAAAATGCATCATATGCCATGTGCGTGCAGGATGCAGTAATGTAAGATGCCAGGCGAAGGCAATGCAGGCAACTGTAATGTAACACTACAGGCAGTACCGTTGCAGCTGCAAGCGTAAAACCACGGAAATAATCCATGGATAGGCGCACAGACACACCCAATGACATCACGGGTATACAGCACAACAGTAATAAATGTGAATCGCACAACACACAGCGCGCGATTTCCCAAACGCCGCACCGTAGGGTGTAAACAGACGGGAACTTTTAACATGTATATGCTGGGTGCCGCCGTGGCCGTGATGCATAGGTATGTGGCAGAGACAGACGGAGTTGCGGAGGGTGGTGCCAACTACCGTAGGCCTCACAGGAGAAGGAGAGTGTTCAGACCAAGGGTGACCTACCAGGGGCTGCGAGACCTGGAGATAGTAGGGCGCTACAGGGTGGACAGGGACACGTTACAGCAAATAGTGGAGCTGTGCCGGCCGCGCCTGAGAACAAGAGACAACAGAGGGGAGCCCATCCCAGTGGACACAAAGGTATGTGTGAGCTTGCGAATACTGGCTACAGGTACCTTTCAAAGGCCCACCGGGGACATAATGGGCATCTCACAGGCATCAGCATCCAGGGTACTACACCAGTTCCTGGATGCCATGTTACCACATGCCCATGAGCACATAAAGTTCCCCACATCTCAGGAGGAGTTGGCTAGCAATATGCCGCTCCCACGTGTGGCACAATACCCGGAGGTCCTGGGTGCGATAGACTGTACGCACATAGAAATCAAGTCACCACCTGGGGAGCAGGGTAGACGCTACATAAACCGCAAGGGATACCCCTCCATCAATTGCCAGGTCGTGTGCAATGCGCAGGGCATTATCATGGATGTGTGTGCTGGCAGCCCTGGAAGCTACCACGACTCCCATATCTGGCATGCCTCACAGCTGTATCAGGTATTCGCCAGTGGGGACATCACACAAGGTCACCTTGTGGGGATGCTGGCTACGACTGGAGCCGTGGTTGATGACACCCATCAGAAATGCACACACACACATGCAAGAACGCCATAATGAGGCACACGACAAACGCGAGAATAATCATAGAGCGTGTGTTCGGGATCTTGAAATCACGGTTCCGGTGCTTGGATACATCCGGTGGAGCCTTGCAGTACTCTCCAGGCACAAGTGCCCACATATTCATAGTATGTTGTATGCTACACAATATGATTCTGCGGAAACAGCTGCTGCAGGGACATAATGGCGGAGGGCCACCAAGCCCGCCACAACTGCCAGGGCAAGCACAGGCACAGGGCGTGCGGCGCCACGGACACACTGAGCCAGCCCCAGTAGGTAGACAGAGGCGTACCCAATATGCCTACGCCCTGGCAAAGAGGGAACGATAGCACATACTTTGACAGTGTAGGCCCCATGGACTGACACCTCCTGACCTGCACACACAGTAAAATGGACGCCACACAAACATGTCCGCCCGTAATGTGTACCGTATGTGCGGACGTATGTGTGACTCCAACAAAGGCACCGCCAAACACTGCACACCCAATAGCCAGCAGAGCATGGAACGCCAACACCTCAACGCACGCCGGTTCAACAGCACACGGCGTAGCCATATGCTGCCACTATCGCCGCAAGTCGACCACACATATGCGCATGTGCATGCACAGATACGGAAATACATATCAGTACACATGTAGAAATATATGTACGCATACACAGATAGAAAGGACAACAGGGTAATATGGAACCCAGGGATGCAAGTTCACAGATAAGTAAGACGCGAAATCACCACATATTAAACATAGTGACCGACAACCCGATCATCCTGGAGGGTGGGCAGGGCAGGTAACGCCAGCCATGGAAATGTTAACCTGCAGCAATACATATCCGCGTCGGGATGGTCACCGGTCCACGGTACAGTAACGGGATATGTGTAGGGTCACCACCTGTCCCACGTTGTGAGGGACAGTCCACCTTTGGGCAGTTGTGTCCTGCAAAAACAATGACAAAATGGCAAATGTCCTGAGATTGTAGGACAAAACCATTTCCCATAATTACTTTATTAGTTGCAGAAAACAGTTATTTTGTAGAAGAAACATCTAAATATGATAATAAACAGAATAAGCAACTGTAATGCTACAGCTTTGTATTCCGTCAAAAAAGTGAATCGCTGTCCTTTGTACTGGCCGTGGGTATGTGTTGGCATGCAAAACCTGACGTACCTACTAAAATGTCCCACCTTGGCCATTTGAAAAGGTGGCAACCCTACATATGCGTGTCATATCCATAGGACATGAGTGCGGAGATACACGCCGCCACCGGCGATGCGCCAACGTAGGTATTGTGTTCAACCGTCGGTGCGAAGCGCAAAGCATACCAGTGAAGTGTACGACATTATGAGGAACGTACCTCATCTGGGGTGTAAAACAGTGCATGTTCCTCGCAGTTCCTCCAAGTTCCACATTGAAAATGTCTCTCAAACAACCATTGTTAGGAATGTATATAAATGACATCCTGGTAAATAGAATGTACTCATAGTAAGTTAGTAAAGGTTCTTCACTGTAAGTAAATCAGCATATCATAATCAACCTATGACCTACTTAGCTGAAGTTGTCACTATGCCATTACTATGTGTTCCACATTATGCCCATGTGTTTCACATTACTACTGTGTGTGTTCCCCTCCGGAAATAGAAGGTTGACAGCCATGGCGGCAATATGTGTATGTGTGAGGTGAGGTTGTCGTGTGTTCCGCTGTGTGTGTGTAATGTGTGTGCCAGTGTAAACTGTGTATGAAGGTGACATGTCACAGCCGGAGTGTAATAACAGGCGTAGGCATACAGTACAGGAACCATAGGCGTATGTACAGCAGTACCCACAAAGTAGTACTGACATCTCCTCAGTGGCTATGCACGTGGCGACGTAAAATGATGCAAAGCGCAAATGTCCCAAAGTGTACCACAGGGCCATAGCAAACAGGAGATGCAAAGGACGCATGTACAAACCACGACCGTAGATATGGCGGCCATAACGTACACTCCACACGGTCCGTCGGCAACGTTAAAAAGCATCAGGCATGTACGGCGAAAATCAGAATGTGCCATCCGGCACCGATCGTGAACAGTCACGGTCCGGTAAATACCGCGGTGTGTTCCACGACCGTGACGTAAGCAAGCGGCACACGAATAGGAGGCTACCCAAGTATAGGACCACAATCACCGTAACTATCAGCGACAAAATGCCAATGGATGGTAGGCACGGACGAACATCCGCAGATATATAACCGATGTGAAGGAGGAATACGTGCAGGAAGCACACATGCAGGCGATACCGACAGCAGACGACATCAACAAAACAAACATTCCCGGAACAACACACAGGTAACCCGCAGCTCCCCAAGCACGGATGGAGCACACACACAAGCATATCTGGTATGTATAAATGCAAGACTCACACCCCGTACCCGTCACCCACATCCGCAGATATACCCCATTGCACATATCAAAGGGATAACAGCTAAAACCGTAGCAAACACATACAGGCAGTGAATGACAGCGTCATACCCACAACAAGCTCCTGGGAAACACTAGCAGCGGCTCATGCATCCATGCATTCGCTATGTACAGGAAAATAACAGCCATGTAACACATTTGAATGCACAACGCCATCGACAGGCGCCGCCAGGACACGGGGACCCACATGTCGAACACAATACCATACCCAACACACACAATCCACGGCTAACACCACAGCGAAATGTACCCGACAACACACATAGCGGATGCAGTCACACAAACATGATACAATACATACCATCCTCACGAAGGTATTGCAAATAACCAACGGCCACACGAGGAAAGAACCATGGCCTAGTGCCGACGCGTAACGAACGAAAGGAAAGGGGATCACCGCTGATATGCGCATAAGTACACACCGAGGAACAGCTATTGGCCTGATTAACCCACATGCATCAGGCGACGACGAATATAAGGAAGACTCCCTGGATATTCAAACCGTATGTTCATACCGAACGCATACAAAGTAGAGAAAGAGAAACAGGGGAATAGAGACGAACTCAAAACAAAAGGCCGGAAAGGTATGTGGAACCCACGACATGTACTGGTGTGTAACGCACGATACGTATGACGAATCTGTACAGTATGTGAACGGTGTGTGTAGGTAAAGATACCTGTCCATCAGGCAGAGAGAGGCGAAGGTTGGATATGTAATGCTAAAGCAGCGCAGCATACCAACAACTGTGGACAACGTGTGCACAGCAGTGGGACAACATGTAAACACCAGCGATAACCCCAGGGCGGCTTGCCACCCTCTCAAAAGGCCAAAGTGGGAAATCGCCGGGACACACTTCAGATGTTACAGGTGGACACATACCCATGGTCAGTACAAAGGTTAGAACTCTACTCTTTTGCATAAAGAAAAGTGTAGTCTTGTAGCAGTTCAGTTGCTTATTGTGTGTCTTGTAACAGTTAGGAATGTACATACATAAATAAGTATGTTATGCAACTCTTACATAAGAATGGGATATAGTGATGTCCCACAATCTCAGGACATTTGCCATTTGTGATAAATTTGTCAGGACACAACTGCCCAAGGAGGGACTGTCCCTTGCAAAGTGGCACAGGTGGTAACCCTACCCCAGGTCTGCCATAGGGTTGCAAACACAGAACAATGCCACCACCCACGCCGATGCTGGCAGTGGATATCCAACACTGAAGTGCCACAGCAGGGGATAGGACATTTATGTATAGTGTCACAGCACACATGTGCATGGGCATATACCGTCGATGTCATACGGAATGTGCGCGACGTGCACCTATCACGCGGTAGGCGACTATGTCAATTATGTGTAATGCAAAGCTGGCATGATGGATATGTTCACAAATCATAGACAGTATCACAGGCATAGCATGCATGATGGAGCGATGGGCTAATGTTATATACATACACAAGATATGTATGGCCTGCACATATGGGACAATGTAGTAGCAGAATAGGTACACGAAATGGAGGTAACAGCAAGTGACCATGTCCAAACGTTCCATAGCAGGTGCAATGTGTGCCACAATGATGTCCAGCAGGGCCGTGTGTAAACACATGTGCAATGTACACAGTACTGACCCCCCCCCATGGTAGTGTCCACTGAACGGCAGAACTGGATGTCAACTGTCATGTCTATACAGTACGTCCGCTGTGGTGGTACCATGGGTGTGTCACCCTACCAGCAAGGCAGCTATCACATGACTAGTGACACAGTGTGCCCCTGTGGGATGTGCACAGGACCTATGTCCCACAGCATGGTGTGTGTCCAGTCTGTGGATGTCACACAGACGCCCGGGCTGAGCAATGTGGCATGTGTGCACACATGCAGGACTGCTCCTCCCCCCCTGCCCACAGCAAACGCCATGTAGGAGTACTACATGCATCAGTACTGTGGAGAACATGGCCCATGGCAGAGTACATTACACCCCTGTGTTAGTGGCATGCAGGTGAGCACAGATGTGTTACATGGCTGTCATTTGCATATGTCAACTGTCTGAGCTGGGTAGAGAGCACAGCATGACTATACTGAGACATGTAACGTTGTATCCATTGTGTAAGGTACACCACACATGTGTCATTGTAACACGGCCTGCGTGTACATGTGTGTATGGCACAGGTACAAGGGCACCCAAGGTATCAGCTAGACATACGGTCCAGAAATGTGTAGTCCTGCACATGTGTACCCACGCTATGGTGTAATATGGCAACCACAGCACCATGTGGGCCATGTGTGTGTACATCAACCATGTACAACGTGATATGCCTGTATAGGGACAGTATCCATGTGATACACACCGCATGACTGTCAGTATGCAAAGGTGATGTGTATGCACTATGTGTGATGTAACTGATGCAATGATATCTACATGATATATCTGCCACACTGACACCTGTATGGGTGTCAGCAACATGATAGGATGAGCTAGAATGCTGCCAGGTATGTAGAAGTGGTATATGTAGGCATGTACAGTACTGTGTGACAGCAGGTAGTGTACGTATGCAAATACTGAGCATGAGGGGCCACATGTCTGAGGAACGTGCAATGCCACACGTCCCTGAAATGTTGTAGTCAGCATGATATGCCTGCACCACTGTGTGAACTGTACAGAAGGCACATGGCGTAACATGCCGATACATAGGGTACGATGTGATGCTGGATGTGTACACTGTCAATAGCATAAAGTGGAATGGTGCTGAAGGGCAAAGAAGCGGATCATGTCTGATGTGATACCCTCTGTACCACCCCAACCACCCATGCAACAATATGACAGGTGGCCAGCATGGGATGTGGTGCACAGAAGCCCAACAAGGGTGCCAGGAAAGGCATGCAGGTAGTCAATGAGTGTGTGAAGCATGTATGTCAAGATGTGGCCCAGTGCCATACTGAATGGCCCAGTCATGGGTGTAGAGATGCAGCCCCATACGTGCAATGCAGTACCATCCATGTGTAGTGTGATAGATGTGGTAGTGTGGTGGTCAGGGTGCACAACGTACATGAATGGGCTAGCAGTCACTGACGTGTGCTGGTGCAGAGACATGTAACAGCCAGGTTGGTGGGATACAACAACAACGGCGGTTGGAGGTGACATTGGGACTGTGTTCCCAGACATAACATGTGCATGCCAGTACTATGTATGTGTCCACAGGGTTAATACAATGTCCAGCCAAGGATTGGAACCCTGTAGTGAGTGAGAGTGTGTATTGTTGGTAGGTACCCCATTGGCAGGGAGGATGCCAGCAACATCTGTGTCGTCAACGCCTGCATGACCGTGGTATGCTGCATTGAATGTGGATGTAGTCAAACAGCAGAGACATACCACCACACTGCGTGAGGGCCCACACTGCAATGTCTGGCAGTCATGTGTAGGTAGCTAGCTGTGGAGTATGTCATGCACCAGCAGGACACACCATGACTGTCAAGTGACACACAACACACAGGTGAACAAAACTACCGTGCAACAGCCTGCACATGTGCCCATACAGCACGTGTGCATGGAACAGGAATACCACTGTGGCGTCTGTGAAAATGCCAGCACCACCATGTCTCAGTGTGGAATAGCATGGTCCCTACCGGTGTGTAAATGTAGCAGAAGTGCACTGTGATCACTGTTGGCATAGACACATAGACTGTCCATCGGACGGGGTGCCATGCCCTCAACTACCTCTGTCAGTGGATGTCAGTAATACCGGCTGTAGTGTGTATGTACCATGCATGCTGCTATGGTTGTGTGCTTAGGGTGTGGCTAGCAGGGATGGTAAGCATGGATGTTCAGCAAACAGAGGGGGGAGGTGTGTAGGCCTAGCATACAGACACATGGAGGTTTGGTGCATGCTGAGGGTAGTGTAGGTATGGTATGTGTCGTGTAATGTGTCACCCAGCTATGCGTACTGCATGGCCAAGCATGTGTGGGTACGTGGGAGTCCATACTAGGGAAGGTCGTGTTGCTGGCAATACATAGCAGTAGCAACTGTCCCAGGTGCAATGTACAGCATGCCAACCCGACTGGCATGTAACCTGTGGTGTACAGTGTCTGCACTGTCGCGTGTCACAATGTGTGTAGTGGCCACAAACATGGGTATCTGAACATGGACTACCTATGATGCAATGTGTCATGGGAAAATACAGTATGTGTGTAAATCACGGTGTGGTGTGGGAACCACCCACCTGTGTGTGTTGCAGTCCAGGTATGTGACTGGGAGGTATGATCTGTGTACAATCTGGACTGGCAGGTGTGCCGTGTAGGGCATGGAGGCAGGTCCCAGGCACCGTAGATAAATGACATGTGTGCTGTACTGTGTGTGCAGTGCTAGTGTACAGCACAGTGGAGGGTGTAAGCATTGTTACACATCACTGCATGCTGTGCCTACCTGTGACAGCCCTGCCAGAGACAGACATGTGACACCGCTGCACAGGCAGCATAGCATGAGAAGATGTACATGTGGGCTGCACACCTTAGCCAGATGTCCACCGTCATGTGTGCCACGGTAGTGTGGTTCAACACGACTATCAGACTGGACAAACAGCACATGCCTGCATAACAACAGTATGACCATAGTCAACAGTCCCAGTGACAGAGTAGGCCAATGTAGACTATCCCTGCATGCAGACTAGTGGCTACTGGACACCTGGCTAGACACACACCTGGATGGTTAATTCACCATTGAGCCATCACATGTCCACGTCCATGTGGGCCGTACAATGTCATCACAGGGTGGTCACAATAGCAGGTGGCAAGGCAGACACGGTGTACCAGGTGATGTGTCATGTGTGCATATGTTGAGTAGCACAGCCGTTCACATGTCTGCAACATACTGGTGCATGATGTATACTGTTACATGATGAATGGAACTGCACTGTCACCCACTACAGGGCCAGCTGGCACAGGTGTGGTGTGACTGGTGTAACCCATGTTTGCACAGGATACACACTGCTGTTGTAGGCAGCCATGCTGGTGGCCACCAGTGATATATGCAGTGGTCATACAAACATACCGTACACAGTGTTCAGGCAGGAATGTCAATTGTCGTGGACGATGTGCTGCTATGTGAATGTGGGTGTGAGTTGTGAATGTCACACATCCAGAAGACACCATCTGGTGCAGTCATGGTTGTCAACACCGGTACACACATCCACAGCAGTCAGAACCCAGTCCCGACAATGTGTGTCAGTCACCCTTGTACCGTGTGACATATGTGCACATGGCGGAACACCTCGCACTGTCATCTAAGCTGGCTACATGATGGCTGGAATGTGCTGTAGAAATGTACAATGCTGGTAGCCCAATGAAGTACCTGGAATCAGACACAGTACACTATGTCAGCCATGTAAACCATGCACAACAATGACTGCCCAACAGACACAAACAATGCATTGACACATGGAACATGTGCTCATGACAACCCCCACTGAGGTATGTTGCACATATAGATGTACAATTGTCATCTATGGCCATAGCATGGATGCAGACACACATACTCCACAGGTAGTACCATGTGATGTAGGTAGGGGCATTGCTTGTGTATATGTCACAGTAGATGTACACAGACATGTCCTGCATAGCCGTCATGTAGGGGTAGCTGTGGTATGTCACTACTGGACATGCCCATACAGATTACCATGTCCTGCAGGAGATGTGTTAGGTGTGTACCACATGTGACATGCTGACAACAATCTGCGATGTGTATGGCTGCGGTGTACCTGTGTGACAATGTCTGTGATGGGTGCAAAGGCACATAGTATCGTATTGTATGCACACAAGCCCCACATAGCTGCATAGCCTGAACATACAGTACAAGGAGTGTGTGGGATGATAGCAACCCACAGGTGGAGATGGGTATGGACGGCCCACAACCACATGTGTGTGTGCGGTGTTCACGTCCACGACACATGAGCATCTGAGAGGCTAAGCGTCACAGTTGTACAGGGTCGCATGTACATATGTTCAGCAACATCCCTGTATGTCCCACCACTGGCCTGTGGACCGATGGACAACAAGCAAATGTGCAGGTATGAGATGTGCACAGCACATCACAGATGCCTACCGTAGAACAGGCCTACCATGTAGACATGTGCACAGTAGGTCTGCGCCACCTGCAGTCAAACACGTTAGGTGCCAAACCACACCAATAGTCCGACCAATGACACAGATGGGCGTGCATGCCTCTGTGTATGTATGTCTGTGAATGGCTCCGGCATAGCAATATAGCCGTGTCACCATTGTGAACAACAATATGAATGGGTTGTATGTGTGAGGGTGCATCATATGTGTATGGTCAGATCGACGATACCATCAGTGGGCCTGCTATGTGAACATCCATGTCCCCATACATGGATACCTCTGCTGAGGCCAACACCACATTCACACAGGGAGGGATGGCGGTGTGTAGTGCAGCAGCAGACATGTGGGTGGCAGCGGGCAATGTATGTACACATATGTGTTACCCACATCAGTTCAGGCAGATATCCATGTGCATGGGATAGCGGTGTGTGTACACATACAGCACTGTGTCGATCAACATCCCAGCACATAGCACCTGCCAGGGCTACAGTGTATGCATGGATGTGTGATACCTGCATGCACCACACACACCCTCAACAAGCAGCGTGCAGCATACCTCGCTGGAGGACAGTGTCCACACCATGGTGATAAACATGTTGAATGTCCATATTCACACAGCTATGACAAAAGCAATGGACAGCCACCCTGCCAATACCGTCAGCCCCTGGGTGGGTCACACCCATTGCCATGTATGTGGCATACCCTGCCATATCATGCAGAGATGACCAGCAAGGCTGCATGAGCTATCACAGTCCCACATGGTGCAATGGACAAAAGGCACTCTCACTATCAACCATACACAGTAGTAATGTGGTGGCAATGCACCCTGTCATGTTACAGGTGCTGTGTGATGCTCTGCACAATGTGTGCGTGTACATGCTATGCATGGCCTTTCATGCTAATGTGTCATGGTTACACATTGCTCCATGTCTATCACATACGTAACACAGGTGAGCTGGGGCAAGTTGTCCAGCACCGGTACAGTGCTGTGTGTAAGTACATGGCACAACACATGCATGTGCAGGTGTCCATGTGTATGTGTACAGTGCCGCTGCTGACGTTCACAATGGACACAGTCGTGATGTGTACTGACATATACACAGCGTACAGGGGAACAGTAGCACAGCCGTCACATGGGGACATATGCCAACTGATATGGACATAGGTGCAGCCAGGTACACATGTCCATGGCAGGCTAACATCTACATGGTGCGTGCACAGTGTGATGGGGTGGCACACAGATATGATGTGACACCCAGTGCTCAATGGTGTGAAGCCACAACATCGGCTGTGTCACCGCCACGATGCCCTTCACAGATCACTGTGCAGATGTCGTACATGTCATAGCAATGTATTTCCAACAGTATGCCAGCACAGCAGTGTGAATGTGACCTGCCACCATCATTATGTCTTCCAGATAATGCCACGTTCCCGGCTTCCACCATTTAGCCGACAGGAGGAGGAGGTCATCATACCATACCTCCAGAGTAACTACAACGCCCTGTTTAGCCACAGGAGATGTGGGAGGAGTTGTGCAGGAGGGTGAACAGCGTGGGCGGAACCAACCGCAGCTACCAACAAATCCGCAGGCACTGCACAGACCTGATCCGGCATGCAAGACAGCGTGCCGCTGCAATCGCCAGGCAACAACGTGGGACAGGTGGTGGGCCACCAACACAGCCCCCACTCACAGCTACGGAGGAGCTCCTGGCCAGTCTGGGGACACCCACGGAACAACACGCAGAACCACTTGCGTCCATCGTGGAGGTGGGTGTCTCCCGAGCTATGAGCCTGGAGCTGCATGGTAAGTCAGTGTTGCATGTTTGTATGATAGGCGGCGTGGGTGTGGGTGTCATAGTACAACACATGATATAGCAATACATGCCAGGTATATGGCCACACAAGATGCAAACCATTGTATGCTATGTTGTGTTAGCAGACATGTGCATAGCACATGCAACCACACACATGCATGATGTGTCATGCACAGTGCTGACCGTGGAGATAGTAATGGCTAATGTGTATACCTTTGTGTAATGCCTTTACAGGTACATCTGGCGTGTCGCAAGGACAAGGGTCTGTTGCAGGTAAGTCTGTTGCCAGTCAAACGCATGTTCTGCTGTATTGATATTCCCCAAGTGTCTAGGCATGACAAGCCTAACTGTGTGTGCCCCGTCACGGTATACAGCACGCACCACCGACATACACACCACCCCTGTACAGTAGATACACCCGTTACCGTGAGTGGTATGACACCACACAACCAATTGGTGTGTTACGTGCATTCAGCTATGCATACAATGGTGTAGGTGTTACACAATGGCTGCATGTGTAGTATGCATTGGTATGCCAGTGCAGTATGGACACAGTACCACAGAGTGAGCTGTGATCTGGCCAGAGCACAGGTGTTACCAATGTGACCCATGCCCCTGCATCGGTGCACCGCGTTGTGACATGGCGCATGCCATGTCCCATGCACGTGGATGTCTGGCTGCAGCATTGTCACACCATGATATGACCTATGCACAACATAGCAGACATACACACTGTCAGCATATCCGTACAGAATGTGACACGTCACACTAGTATGGGTGTATGTCACATGGGCCACCACAGGGCCGTGTGCACAATGTCTACCACACACAATTGTCAATGAGTCAGACAGACAAGGCCATGGTTGATACCTACAGGCATGTTGCCACACAGCACATCCACAGTGGGTACTCACCATTGCACCCTGTACACACATAGTGGGTTCATCAATGTAGTGGACCCCTGGACATCTGATGTAGTACACCAGTGACATGAAATTCCTCTCCACAGCTACTACAGGTGCCTCCAATGTCCACCATATATGTGCTGCTGAGCAGCTGAACTGGCTTACAGACATGGCAATGTAATGCGTCCAGGTCACGCATCACACAGACACATAGCTGTGTCCTGCTACTGTGCAGTGGCACAGAGCCCACACCACACCGTACAGCTATGCACACAGCTCACAGCAAACGTACCTACACAGACATCACTGTTACACATACATTGTATCTGTACACTGTACACATAACACTGCACCATGACAGCCATCGTGATGTGGTGCATGCGGTGGGACACCATCTTCACCCGTCCACATGATACCGCACATGTTTGCGGTGTACATTACATAGTGTTGGCAGCCATGTGTACTCCCAACTTGCCCGCGGCCACACGGTGTATCACGCTGATGCATGCAAACTACCATGAATGTGTGTACTGCATGCCTACTAAATGACACCTGCCTGTTGTACTGTCCCCACCAGGGCAGTGTACATACTGCCACTATGAATGTCTGGTCTGCATTCACTGGTCTGTGTTGTGTGAATGCTGCATGCCACCTGCATAATCACATGCATGCTGTGTGTGTGTGTGTGTGTGTGTGTGTGTGTGTGTGTGTGTGTGTGTGTGTGTGTGTGTGTGTGTGTGTGTGTGTGTGTGTGTGTGTGTGTGTGTGTGTGTGTGTGTCTGTATTGTAACCGATGGTATGTCTTTGTATTGACAGGTGCTGTAGGTGCGTTCCCCTCCTGCGGTCAATCTGATGCTAGTGTCCCCACAGATACTAGTGGTGATGAGCATGTGCATGAGGCACAGGCAGGGTCGTCACAGGCAGAGACTGTGCCACTGGAGAACATCACACATACGTCCCTTTCATCCCTGCACACGGTTCAGATGCCGACACATACCCCAACACCGTTGCCCATAGATGACGGTCAGTCAGCGTCTGTTGTCCCGAGCAGGAATGTGTGGTGGCTGCAGAAGGTGTGGGTACACACGATGTTGCCAGTGTAAGGACTGGTGCAGTGCCACGCAGGCATGTGGCAGGTGCTGCCCGTAGGGGGAGCACCGCTAGACATACACCTGCCGTCCAGGGTGCAGCAGCTGGTATAACCAGACGCATGTTCCTGACTGTAATGGCAGCGCAGGCACGTGCCGAGCGGCAGAACCAGGAGGGCAGAGGCTGCAGAGGTCCGCAATCCGTAACCTAAATGACAGCAACCAGGCATTGGCGAATGCACAACAGCATCTTGCCGATGTTCTGGATAGGAGATTGGGCGATATGGCTGGTCTCATCGACCGAGGCTTGGCCATCCTTGGCGTCGCAGTCCGTGCAGGAACACCAGGTAGGGGTGAGGCATAGGGCGCGTGGGCGTGTGCCAGCAACACCACCTGCTGCAGGTCAGCCTGTGTGCCACCTCCCACGCCCACACAGACAGTGATGGTAGCAGTACCACTGCCGCTGCTACCACACCATCCACACCAGGACAGAGCAGGCCACGTGGGCGTGGCCCTGGGCGGCCCGTCGTGAGCACGTTTCCAGCGGACATGTGACACCGGAGAGTGGGCAGTCGGTACCTCCACGCGGTCATGCCCGTGCGACGGCAGGCAGGCGGGTCACCGCGCCCGGCAGACACAGTGAGCCGTAACACCTGCACTGTACAGTCAGGGGCTGCCAAGCATACCCCGTGTAGGCATCACAGATGACTGAACTGTGTACACACACACCCACACAGCAGACACAACTGTAGGGCTCCACCACACCCACATGCAATCTACATAGTCATGCCCACTCAATGCACTGGCCCTTACACACACACATGATGTCATCCATTGGTACAGCCCATGCCTGTGGCACACATATCACCCTGTGCAAATGATTAAGTCTCTGCCGCATAACTGTGAGCCACACCATCAATGATCGGTTAAGCTGACATATTATGATGCACAGGGTGGACACGATAGTGAGAGGTGTAAGTGATACCTGTGTCCGCATAGTACGTGCTGTGTATGTTGTGGTGTGTGTGTATGGCTGGTGACAGGTGTGTATGTGATGTGTGTTGTGCACGGACATCATGCAGCAGACATACCATGCAGGACAGGTGCAGCATTCATTGATATGTGTACACAGTATGTGTGGTGGTTACATGTGTAGCACCATGTCGGTGCAGTTAACCCGTATGATACTGATGGTGTACTCGCGTGCCTACTGGGAGCACTGTAATTAGTTCCCCACGTGTAGTCATGGGGTACCCACAGGCATGTCTGGCAAAATCAGCATAGCACAGTTACCCACATCTGGCATGGACCCTACATAGGTACATAGGCACACATGAGCGTGACAGGATATGTGCCCTCGACATGTGTGGACCTAGCATGACTGTGTGTGGCATCTAACACCCTCAGGATGGGGATGCCATATCCATCAGTCCCCAGTCCCTGGTCTAGCAGTGACACACAGAGGTTGACTGGCGCATAACTATAGTCACACATCCACCGCGTCACTAGCAGTCCCGGCCAAAGGCAGCCAGGGCCTTTCCTTCCCATGGCCTGGCACTCCTCCCGTGTTGTAGTGTGTGTCTGGCTGTTACCCTGTTCCCCAGCACGTCCCACTCATCTTTGGGTTGAGGTGTCTGACAGTCGCTTCTGTGCCCGTGTTCGCATGGGGCCTGGGAGGTGGAATGTGCCCATGTCACCCAGGTCAGACATGGCCGTGTATGTCAGGCACAGATCACCGGGGAGCAGCTGTGCTGTGAAGATCCACAGCCGGTGTCCCCTTGGCGTGCACCTTGTGACACATGTCCTAGCACCGTCATCCCGTCTTGTGGAGCGTTTGCGGTCCTTCCGAGTGCTGCAGGCGTCAGGTTAGCTACAGGCCACATGTGCCATTATGCGCAGTCATTGCACTGGTGTGTGATGTGTACAGGGGTACAATGAACACCCCTGATGTGGTTGCCATTCCATCCAGACCAGGAGGCCACAATGGAATGTCTTCACACCCACATTGCCATTGTGTGTGTTGACAGAGGTTGCCAACAGGTGTGGTAGCCATTACCCTGAACATGTCCACCATCTTTAATGGCGTACCACCTACATGTGACATTGGGACGAACATGTTCTTCACACTGGGTAGGGCTGCACCTTCTCTGGCATTTGGTAGCAGGCCATGGCTCTGGCACCAGTCATCCATGTCTATGGCGCCCTAGGTGGATGTTAGGTGTAACATGGGGTGCTGGGTATGTCGGCGGTGCGTAGGCATCTGCATAGCTTGTCGTCTACAAGTCCCGTATGATTGCATGCACATTGGAAGGTCGGATGCCATATGGCAGGGTGCACAGGAGTGAGCCCTGTGGGCCTCCACTGGGTCCAGATATGAGTGTGACAAGGCACCTTCAGCACCAACCCTGTGTGGTGTGACCTCCAACCTGTGTGAGAAGCATCGGGTGACATATGTCCCCACATGTATGCTGGCGAGCCTTTACATGGGTCCCATGTGTAGTGTGCTCTGAGCGCTCCCACCAGGTCATGGTACTGTGTGCAAACCCACATATCCCCATCAATGGCCTTGGTGAACACTCCAGACTGGACGAGCAGGTTCGGGAGGCAGGATCCGCCCTTGACTATGTAGTTGTGGGTATGTGGCGGTATTGGCTGTACAAGGCTATCTGTAACCATGACCACCTGTATGGACCTCCACACAGCTTTGCAGACAACACTTGTCAAGCGTATAGGGTGTGGCTGTTGACAGTCCATAGGAGCACTACCCTGGCATAGTGGGACCACAGATGCCATATGGCATCCATTGGGGACATAGCCCATAGTAAGGCTAACATGACACAGTGGCGCATGTGTGGGACGAGGGCCTCAAAGAGGATGGGTAGCACACAGCCAGGAAACCATCGGTGCCCATTGCTGTCGTGTCAAGCGCCATAGAGATATGGGATCACCCAGGCCATATGACATGTTTGGGAGGATACACTCTGGTGGGATGGATATGTTCCCTGTTGGGGGATGTATGCATGGAACATGTCCTGTGGTATGCAGACAATGTCTGTGGGTGCAGTGACTGTTGTACCATTCTGGACCATTTCCAGGCAAGTCTGTGTGCCCCAACCATGTCCTTACCACAGTTAGGGAAGGCCCTGTGGTTGTCTCATGTGCCCTCTGCAGTACCACTCCCACGGCGGACCTGGATGTTGGTATGTGGGGCCGTATGGTGACGCCGGTATGAATGGGTGATGGTTTCCCTGGTACTGTCATTGCCCTGCCATGTAGTAGCTCCAACTGTTGATGTACAGGTAGTCAGTGGCTGCGGTCCACCACACCATGTGTCTACCTGTGGTGGACAAGGTCCTGATGTCATCATGTTTGCCTGTTGCAGACATGCATGTGGGTGGTCGGGAAGGCATTCGTAGGCGTTTGCGGTCTGGCCTCTGTTCAACATTGGCATGGAGGACATGTAGGGTACCACACGGTCATATGATGTGTATGGTTTTCTGTGGAGAGGTCATCACTGAGGTCCACCATGCTGGTGTTGGTTACAATGAGTGGATGACCAGTGGATTCACTATCACGGTCTTGCATCACCATTGAGGGCTGTACATCCTGTGTGGGGCATATCCTCACCATACGTGATGGGCAGAACTGTCAGACATCCCCTGGTATGTTTGGTGCATGGCTGTTTAACAGTGGCCAGGTGTGTGACCACCTGGGGCTGCTGGCGGGCTGTGGTGTGCCATGCGTAATGTTCCCAGGCTATGTATGGGTGGTTCATGGCAGCCAACCGATGCTGTTGTGAGAGCATGCCCACTCACCAGTGTCCTCAGGACATCTGTGAAGGTATCCTGTGTTTGTGAGGGTTGTCTGTAGCATGCAACAAACTGTAGGCCAGTCCTACACATGGTTAATTGCACCTACATATTCCCCGCAGCAACAACAACGTCTGTGGCATGACCGGGTTACTGTTGTGTGGCTGGACACACAGGATGGTCCGCATTCCGCCACCCATGCCGTCGCACCATGTGTATGCATGTCTGATCTGTGCCGACTCTAAGTGTCTGAGCATGCCCAGTAGGCAGCTGTGTAGATAGACACACAGCACAGTGCACACCGCAGCCGTCTGCAGTAATACCCCGGGTGCATGCCTCTATCCCTACGCGCGGCCCGCGTCTGTGGCATGGCCAGGTTTCTGTTGTGTGGCTGGACACACACGACGGTCCACATTACGCCACCCATGCCGTCGCAACATGTGTATGCATGTCTGCCCTGTGCCGAGTCTAAGTGTCTGAGCATGCCCAGTATGCAGTGATGTACTGATCAGTAGTTACTTGTTATTCTCGACTGCAGCACTAACGTGTTAGTGTACGGCGACAGGATGGTAACAGACTGCGTGACTGCGGAGTCTGTCCGATCACCTGGGCGGGCGCATTGCCTTTGCAAATGATACCACTCAGGTAGGGGGATGCCTCCTGACAGCGCTGTGCTCGGTAAACTTCGGTAGCGTTCTGTAAATGCTTCATACTGTAGTGTGTTCATGTAGATAGGCGTAGGTTCATCCCCCGTCCTTTCCGTGTGTGTGTGTGTGTGTGTGTGTGTGTGTGTGTCTGTGTCTGTGTGTGTGTGTGTGTTTCCAGCTGCCTCTGCGACTGATTATGCTTTTAGGCGCTCCGCAACACATGCCTTGGCTATTGCCAACTATTGTCCTGCTTGGTGGCGTCAGCAGCCTACAAGTATGCCTGTGACAGCGCTCTGTTCAGCAAACTTCGGTAGCGCGTTCTGTAAATGCTTCATACAGTTGTGTGTTCATGTAGATAGTCGTAGGTTCGTTCCCGTCCCTTCCGTGTGTGTGTGTCTCTGTGTGTGTGTGTGTTTCCAGCTGCGTCTGCGACTGATTATGCTTTTAGGCGGCTCCGCAACACATGCCTTGGCTATTGCCAACTATTGTCTTGCGGCTGGCGTCAGCAGCCTACAAGTATGCCTGTGACAGCGCTCTGTTTAGCAAACTTCGCTAGCGCGTTCTGTAAATGCTTCATACAGTAGTGTGTTCATGTAGATAGTCGTAGGTTCGTTTCCCGTCCCTTCCGCGTGTGTGTGTGTGTGTGTGTGTTTCCAGCTGCCTCTGCGACTGATTATGCTTTTAGACGCTCCGCACATGCCTTGGCTATTGCCAACTATTGTCTTCGGGTGGCGTCAGCAGCCTACAAGTATGCCTGTGACAGCGCTCTGTTTAGCAAACTCGGTAGCGTTCTGTAAATGCTTCATACAGTAGTGTGTTCATGTGGATAGTCGTAGGTTCGTTCCCCGTCCCTTCTGTGTGTGTGTGTCTCTGTGTGTGTGTGTGTTTCCAGCTGCGTCTGCGACTGATTATGCTTTTAGACGCTCCGCAACACATGCCTTGGCTATTGCCACGTATTGTCTTGCGGCTGACGTCAGCAGCCTACAAGTATGCCTGTGACAGCGCTCTGTTTAGCAAACTCGGTAGCGCGTTCTGTAAATGCTTCATACAGTAGTGTGTTCATGTAGATAGTCGTAGGTTCGTCCCCCGTCCCTTCCGTGTGTGTGTGTGTTTCCAGCTGCCTCTGCGACTGATTATGCTTTTAGACGCTCCGCAACACATGCCTTGGCTATTGCCAACTATTGTCCTGCGGGTGATGTCAGCAGCCTACAAGTATGCCTGTGACAGCGCTCTGTTTAGCAAACTCGGTAGCGCGTTCTGTAAATGCTTCATACAGTAGTGTGTTCATGTAGATAGTCGTAGGTTCGTCCCCCGTCCCTTCCGTGTGTGTGTGTGTGTGTTTCCAGCTGCCTCTGCGACTGATTATGCTTTTAGACGCTCCGCAACACATGCCTTGGCTATTGCCAACTATTGTCCTGCGGGTGATGTCAGCAGCCTACAAGTATGCCTGTGACAGCGCTCTGTTTAGCAAACTCGGTAGCGTTCTGTAAATGCTTCATACAGTAGTGTGTTCATGTAGATAGTCGTAGGTTCGTTCCCCGTCCCTTCCGTGTGTGTGTGTCTCTGTGTGTGTGTGTGTTTCCAGCTGCGTCTGCGACTGATTATGCTTTTAGACGCTCCGCAACACATGCCTTGGCTATTGCCACCTATTGTCTTGCGGCTGACGTCAGCAGCCTACAAGTATGCCTGTGACAGCGCTCTGTTTAGCAAACTCGGTAGCGTTCTGTAAATGCTTCATACAGTAGTGTGTTCATGTAGATAGTCGTAGGTTCGTCCCCGTCCCTTCCGTGTGTGTGTGTGTGTTTCCAGCTGCCTCTGCGACTGATTATGCTTTTAGACGCTCCGCAACACATGCCTTGGCTATTGCCAACTATTGTCTTGGGGGTGATGTCAGCAGCCTACAAGTATGCCTGTGACAGCGCTCTGTTTAGCAAACTCGGTAGCGCGTTCTGTACATGCTTCATACAGTAGTGTGTTCATGTAGATAGTCGTAGGTTCGTCCCCGTCCCTTCCGTGTGTGTGTGTGTTTCCAGATGTCTGTGCGACTGATTATGCTTTTAGGCGGCTCCACAACACATGCCTTGGCTATTGCCAACTATTGTCTTGCGGTGATGTCAGCAGCCTACAAGTATGCCTGTGACAGCTCTGTTTAGCAAACTTCGGTAGCGTTCTGTAAATGCTTCATACAGTAGTGTGTTCATGTAGATAGTCGTAGGTTCGTCCCCGTCCCTTCCGTGTGTGTGTGTGTGTGTGTGTTTCCAGCTGCCCTGCGACTGATTATGCTTTTAGGCGGCCAACACATGCCTTGGCTATTTCCAAATATTGTCTTGCGGGTTACGTCAGCAGCCTACATGTATGCCTCTGACAGCCACGTCAGTTAACTTCGGTAGCGCGTTGTGTAAATGATTCATACTGTACTGAGTTCATGTAAATAGGCGTAGGTTCATCTCTCGTCCCTTCCGTGTGTGTGTTTCCGTTGCTTTCGACCATACATCTGAATAAGCAAATTGTTACAGTGTTCACAATCAACAGTGTGATATTTAAAATCATGTTAAGACTCACATTGTTGTTTGTGAACATTCATAGACATAGCATATTTCCTGCACGTTGTGGAAACAACGAAAACGTTGCATGTTTTAATGAACTGTTCAAATGTTGAAGACTTGTGTTGTGTCGAACTACGGGACTATTCTTGCTGCAGGTTTCGGTTTGTTTGTGTTGCATAGTACAATATCATGTAATCGTGTGTTCATAGTATGCTTTCTGTGATGTTGACGTGTGTGTTTCGTTAGCAATGCGTCTCTGCTTTCTATGCTGTGGCTACATCCCCATTGCTCGCATAGAAAGTGACAAATGGAAGTGTAAGGGTGGACATTTAAAGCCTGGATACTTCCATGTTATGTGTAAGTCTCACGGGGCCAACGGGTGATAACGCATACATGTCTATGAAGTACCTTTGGATACCATATCGACCTGTCGTGAATGAAATGTTTATGTTGACTGTTCCATCTACCTATGTGTGACATGGTTTGTGGCCATAGGGTGCCAGCAAGTCTTCCCTGTTCATTGGGTGTTTGCCATGGTGTATTGACATCAATCCTATTAATTCACCGAAGGATGTCTTTCTTTGGTGTCAACGCCATAGTTTGACCATCCTATGTCATTCCCAGCAGACGTGGAGATTGTGCCATTGGTATCTTTACACAGGTGACCCATCTGTTCCACTGTATGGAAGCGTGTGATCCCCATAGATGTGCTGGCACATGGAGTGTTGTGTCGCGGTATCTGCCCAGCGGTCTTTCTTTGAATGGGGAGTGTGTACTGTACACCGTATCTGTATTCCCTGGGTTATGCCTTGCAACAGCTGTAGGATTCCCCCAGGTTTGCAGCTATGGGTGCCATCTTGGCCATACGTTTGTCCATCCATGGGAACTGCCTACTGGACACTAGTATCGGGCTGTCAACATTTCACAGCTGCATTCTCCATTTCCGGTGGATGATCGGTATTAGTATTGCAGAGTAACGCATATGCCATGGCCACGTCCGCTGCAGGCGGGGCGATGAATTATCTGCCAATCCATAGCGACACCCATATATGCATACCCACGAGCTCATGTCTGCAACCGTCGACGGTACCCTTGCACACCCTTCATGTGTGCGGAAATGGGATGTGGACGTGTATGGATGCAGCAGCCTGGGGAGTCCTATTCATATGTCCTGCATTTCATGGACGGCTGTCATCACCCTTGAAGACACCTGTGGTGCACATATCTACCTGTGCCGTAGTCACGGCTGTCACCTCTTCCGGTTCACACTATGTAGCTCACACTCACTTAAGGAGTAATATTTGGGTCCTGCAATGGACACCGATGTGCATATGTAAAGTTTAGGACATGTTGGACTGTGTCCATTCGGCCAGTGGGTTTGACTGCGCGTATGTTCCCCATTCCGGATGTCTGTCCGCCTACCCATATTATGTAGTGCTACGTAACCCGTGTCCTTCCACAATTTACCCATAGGGTGTTACTGTAGTCCTGCAGGTTGGCAACAGCTTTACATAATCCTCACAGGTACCATTGTGAACTATCCGCCACTGAATTGTCAGTATAACACGGTACATGTAGAACCTATGTATTCATGACAGTATGTCGGTTATGTGTGTGAACTCCATATTTTATCGATAGTATGACCTTCCTAGTTGACGTTGTTGGTGTGCCATTAATATGTGTTCCACAGGTCGCAGGTATGTTCCGCAGAGTGGAGGAGGGTGATCCCCACATACTGGATAGCACCTTCGCTGCTGTGTACGCTGGGATTCGCATGGCAGGATGGATGTCTACGGGGTGTATGTACTGCTGTTTCCATCTTTATGTCCTGTGTCATGCCCTACTATGGCTGTGTGATTCCACCAGGCTTGCTATTATGGGTGCCATCTTGTCCGTACGTTTGTCCATCCTTGGGAAATGCCTACTGGACACTGATGTAGGGCTGAACACATTTCACACATGCCTTTAGCATTACCCTATGGGTGCTTTGCATCCTTACTGGGGACTAAGGCGTCCTGTACCCGCAGCCCTCCCACGGGGCGGGACAACGGATTATCAGCCAAACAACACCGAGACCCATTTTGCATACCCAGGATACCAGGGCTGCAACCCCCCACGGTACGCATGACACATCCTTCATGTGTGCGGAACTGGGATATACATGTATGGACACGGCAGTCTGGGGACCTCTGTTCATATGTCCTGCATGTCATGGGCAGGTATCATCAACCTTAAACACGCTGGTGGTGCATATGTCTAGCTGTGCCGTAGTCACGGTTTGTACTCGGATTGGCTTTTTCTGGCGCATACTGGCAAAACAGTCAGAATTTTTGGAGTCCTACAATGGACACCGATGTGCATTTGTAAAGTGTAGAACGTGTTTGACTGTCCCCATCTGGCCAGTGGTATTGACTGCCGCTGTATGTTCCCCAGTCGTGGATGTCTGCTTGACTACCCATCGTTTGTATGACATGGCCTATCTATATCCACGTGCCAGTATGCGTTAATACAGCAAACCTTGCGTCCTGCCCATCTTCATAAACGACATTATGGAACATATATCGGCAGAAACAGACACTGTCAAATACGATAGACTCCACAGTGAAAGGATACTGAGCTCTCTCAACTACTAACATGGGGCACCGTCGGAGTACGGATGTCATGACATAGCCGTCCCTAATTCACTTCCTTCAGAGTCGGTTTAAAGCGAAATAATCAATAAACCTGCTCATAGTTAGGTGGACAGTGCTCCAAGTCTTGATTATAACGTGACATATACATATCAGTGTTGCATGCCTTACTTCATGGAAACAATAATACGGCAACAATGTGTTAATATATCTACAATATTGGTAAATACAATCAGTATCCGGACACATAGTTGATAATTGGTGAGAGTGCACCTTAGAATGTAGTGTGTTGATCAGGTTATTGTATATCGATGTGTATATTAGTAGCATTACGATAACAAAGCATGGAATCAATAGGTACTATTTAAGCATATATTTGACAATTATGAATGTAAGCGAGTGGAGGAGATAGGCGTAACCTTACCTGGTTCCACTGTGTCACACACGCGCAGACACACTCGCATGTCCGGATTGTGGGTTACGCGCACATGCATATCCGTAGTCCGTTTATATATGTTTACAGTGTCTGTGTGGTTACGTGTTTTGCGTTACTTGTGACTATTCGGGTAACATATGTCTGATCCGGTTGACGGACGTGTGCAGAAAGCACTTACAGCTTTATATATGTAACAGTCTTTGCAGCATGGACGCTACGCACGTGCACATCTATATGTTCTATAGTCATAATTCCAGCGTGACTGCAGTCACGTTTGACTCTACTGTGACCAGTGCACGTTAGCTGTTCGTTGTCATTAATATGCATACCCGTGGTACCTATGTACATTTACATATCACCCCCGCACACACGTCACAGGCATCCATTCTCCTGCTGGGAAAGGTGCGGTACTGCATGTTGAACATTCCTAATTCCCCTCGCTCATGGCCCAGGATGCATATGTCGTCACCACAGGGAAGTTCAGATGACAGCTGCTTATATCCCATATGCATACAGGCCTTGATTGTCAGGGTGTTGCTGTGGTGCTTTGGGTTTGGTCTTGGCCGCCCACTGTGCGGGACCGCCCTGACCCTGTACGAATGTTAGATGAGTCATATGGGCACGCTTTTGTCCGTGTCCATGGTACCATGTCACGCCCCCAATTAGTCTTAACCGTGGTGTCGATTGGCGGTGTATCCGTTGTAGATCTCGTTATACTAATTGCACACGGTCTGATCGAACTAACCTACTGCCATTACTAACCCTCCGTATGTATGGCCTGTGTCGCAATATTACAAGGGTTTAACATTGCGTGGCGACTTTCACTGAGCCACAGACATGTCCGTTGCTTTGTTTGGCCCGGTTCCGCTGTGCTACACACATTTAACATGGCGTAACAGGTTGAACAGCTCAGACACGAGGACATCGGGTTGTCCGTCGTTGTCTATTATTGAATGTCTCTGTGGAGTTTGTTTCACAAAGCGACACATTGTCGGCATTGTTAACGGACATCTCGCAGCACGTCCGCACCGACGCTGGTGACGTATGTCTGCCTTTGGCGGCGAACAGGCATTATGCTGTGCCATTATGTCTGGGGATATATGGTTTCCTTCCTTACGTAGATGATGTGCCATACTAGCAATGACCCTAGCGATGACCCGCGTCTGGGTGTGGGTACTGCTGTATTACCCACGGAAGAGTGGCCTTAGGGTAAGTGGTGACCCAGGCAGAGGTTGCCACCGATCACGCCGCTACCCCCTCCTGGTCTACCTACACCAAATAGAGTCTGGAAAGGTGCCGGTAGAGCAACACCCTAGACGGCTACCTACTTGGCCTATGCCTAAGGCCGGCTATGTGTGTGGTCCCTTGGGCATCGGACTCGAACGTGGCACGTCTGCCGTTGGTATGTCCAGCATTACCCACATCCAGCCCCAAGGCAGTCAACACAACATCCATGGGTCCACATGGTGTCCCAGCTGTGCACTCCAGGAACTCTATGGGGAATTTAACCCACACTTGGACAGCTGTGTAATCCTAGCCTCACCTCAGGATACGTACCTGAGTAGTAGCACAGGGCGACTGTAGTCACACTCCACATAGATGGTGCCTCCACTAACCCTGGGTATTACCATACCATTAGTTTGACAAGCCTTATCTGCAAAGCCATGGAGATGGATCATAATGGGACACATAGATGAGGACATAGGGGACCGCATACTTTGGATACAACCCAGTTTAGCTTGGTCATAGTCAGATCATGCCCTTTACACGTGTTTCACTTTGTAGAATCAGTCACCAAGGCCATTGCTGAGGGTAAACCAGTCCATACAGCCTACCTCAACCCGGCAGAGGCCGCCGACACAATACCCCCCTCGGGTATACTTGATAAACCCGTCATCTTGAATGTAAATCCATACATCGCCATATGGGTTGCAAACGGGCTAGGTCACAGAACACACATGGCCATAGTTGCTGGCCATGTCATACTCACAGCCAGTCACAGGTGGTGTCCCATGGGGCTCAGTCCTGGGTCCACTATTTCCAGCATCTACGCTTCCAATGTACACGCACACACAGGGGTTATGGGTGACAATGTTTGCATACGACTGCAAACCGGATGCCAAAGTCAGACACACATCTGACACAGATATCCTTCAGGAGTGCCTCACAGATGTGGATAAGTGGTACCAGAGACATGTCCTACAGCTAAATGCCAGGAAATGCATAGGCATACCCTTCGGGATGAACAAGGTTACCCGAGCTACCATATAGGTGGCAGTCCACTGAACACGGAGGGGTTACCAGTGATCTGGGGACACGTGTTGTTGTTAACCGCTCGTTAGACACACATGTTGCTAACATAGTTGGGTAGACCTTCCACATTGCCCACATCATCATGAAGGGATTCACATCTAGATCAGGGAGGTCATTGTCCCCTTGTACTCATCACTCAATAGACCTATGATTGGGTACAATGCCCGTTCAGACTGTATCTGACCCAACACCTGCAGCAGCTGGAAAGGCACCAACAGTTCTTCGACAAACGGATGCAGGGTCTCAGGTATATGTGTTATACTGACCGACTGAAAGGATTCCAGCTGTATACAGTTGCATACCACTTGCCCAGAGGTGACCCGTGCCTGGCATGCACGGCTAGGTCGAACCCAGATCTGATGACTATGCTTCACGTAAATAAGGTAGATCACTCAGAACCACAAGGGCAGCTGACGTACACCTTGACACTGTCATTAATCGAACGTGTTGTTGGGACGGATTCATCACCCAGACACTCACTATGCTGTGGAACGACATCCCAGTACATGTGAGGGCAAGCACCTCGCTGGCCTTCTGTTAGTATTTACACATGGATGTCTGGATTGATTTATTTCAGTAACCTTCTAAATGAATGTTACATTAGCACATTGTGAATCTTTACATTTCGTTGGTCTATTTTACAGTAGTCATATTCATACGGTTTATGTGTATATATTATGGTTCATTCATATTACTAGGTGTCTGCAGTTCTGTTAATATATTGGCACAATCCGTAGGACATATATATGTAGCTTACACAGTCAGACATTTGGAAAACATTTTATGTTGGTTCATGTTTCATATATGTACATATATTTCCATTTTCCGATGAAGACTGTACCTTCAAGCAATGTCTGATGTCCTCACTGTGTGGGATGTAACCCAAGTAAGGTTTGTTCGCTTGTCTGCCTTTAAGGCATGTAATTAGTACCTAGCACATCTAATGTACCAACCAATTAATGCTTGTAAATGTAGTAGGTTGGACTGCATTGTATGTAGTCTGAATAAGTCTGCTTATGAAGCAGACAGTGGGCTCAATAGACTATGGTGACTGCCTTTAATTCTTGGTGTGCTCTGGTTGGTCACTGATGGTCCCTACAGTACCTCGCCTTTGCTTTGGACTTCATCGGCTGGTTGTCTGTGTTTCTTGTATGGGGAATGTCAACTGTAGTCCCTATGTGTATGACTTGTGTAATGCCTTACTACGGCAGTGTAATTCCACCGGGTTTGCATTTATGTGTGCCATCTTAGTCATACGCTTGTCCATCCATGTGAATTGCCTACTATACACTGGTATGGGGCTGTACACATTTCACACCTGCATTTTGCATTCCCGGAGTATGGTGTGCATTATTAGCGGAGAGTGACGATGTGTTACGGACACGCCCCTCCCACGGGCGGGACAAAGGATTGCCTGCGAAACAACACCGAGGCCAGATTCTACATACCCAGACTCCCTTGACTACAACAGTGGACAGTACCCATTACACATCCTTCATGTGTGCTGCAGTGTGATGTGGACGCAGCTGAATGGACCCGATACCCTGGGTATTTCTGTGCATGTGTGCTGCAGTTCATGGACAGCTATCATCAACATTGAACACGCTTGCGTGCCTATGTGTACCTGTGACGTGGTGACGACAATTAGATCACATGAGTAATGCAGGAAGCTAGCAGGCATTCTCTGAACAGAATTTTGGGTCCTACAATGGACACCGATGTGCATATGTCAAGTTAGATGTTGCTGGACTGTGTCCACCTGCCCAGTGCTTTTCACTGCTGGTGTATGTTCCCAATCGCGGATGTCTGTTTGACTACCCATTCCACATGGTGCTACATAACCGCTGCGTTAGTACTGTGAACAAATGACATACATCCAAAGATGCTGGTTACCAACTGCTTCATATAAACCTCAGACATCCCAATGGGACATATCCGTCACTATATTTCCAATATAACACCACCGAACATGTTGCTTACCTATGCATTCATGTAACCATGTTGTCTTCGTAGGTGGGAATGCCATAGTTTACACATCCCACGTGGCGCTGTGTGTGTGCCATTAGTATGTGTTCCACAGGTCGCACATCTGTTCCGCTGCACGGTAGCGGGTGCTCCTCAGTCTGTTGCTGGCAGACTGAGTGCTGTGGACGCCTGTGTTGGCACGAGTCCGGCTCTGTATGTGGAATGTCAACTGTGGTCCCTATGTGTATTTCCTGTGTCATGCCTTACCGCTGCTATGTCATTTACCGGGTTTGCAGTTGTGGGTGCCATCCTGGCCATACGGGTGTCCATCCATGACAATTGCCTACTGGACACTAGTATAGGGCTGTACACATTCCACACCTACATTTAGCATTCTCCGGAGTATGGTTTGCATTATTAGCGGAGAGTAAGGCAGGTGCTACGCACACATCCCTCCCACAGGGCGGGAAGAAGGATTGCCTGCGAAACAACACCGAGCACAGAGTCTACATACCCAGAATCCCTTGACCGCAACAATTGCCAGTACTCCATTACACATCCGTCATGTGTGCGGAAGTGTGATGTGGATGCAGTTCTATGGACCCGGTACCCTGGGTATTTCTGTGCATCTGTGCTGCATTACATGGAGAGCTATCAGCAACATTAAACACGCTTGCGGTGCATATGTGTACCTGTGACTACAATGAGTTCCGTTAGGTGATTAAATAAGGCGGAAGAGCTGTCTTTAGACAAATTTTTGGGTCCTACAATGGACACCACTGTGCATATGTAAAGTGTAGAGCTTGTCGGACTGTGTTCTTGTGAGCATTGGATTTCACTGATACTGTGTGTTCAGGAATCGCGGATGTCTGTTTGACTACCCATTCCACATGGTGCTACATAACCAGCTGATTTAGTACTGTGAACAATTGACATACATCCAAAGATGCTGGTTACCAACTGCTTCATATAAACCGCAGACATCCCAATGGGACATATCCGTCACTGTATTTCCAATATAACACCACCGAACATGTTGCTTACCTATGCATTCATTTAACCATGTTGTCTTCATAGGTGGGAATGCCATAGCTTACATATCCTACTTGACGTTGTGTGTGTGCCATTAGTATGTGTTCCACAGGTCGTACATCTGTTCCGCTGTATGGTAGCGGGTGCTCCTCAGTCTGTTGCTGGCAGACTGAGTGCTGTGTACGCCGGTGTTGGCACGAGAGTCCGGCTCTGTATGTGGAATGGCATCTGTGATCCCTTTGTGTATTTACTGTGACATGCCTTACCGCTGCTATGTCATTTACCGGGTTTGCAGTTGTGGGTGCCATCCTGGCCATACGGGTGTCCATCCATGACAATTGCCTACTGGACACTAGTATAGGGCTGTACACATTCCACACCTACATTTAGCATTCTCCGGAGTATGGTTTGCATTATTAGCGGAGAGTAGGGCAGGTGCTACACACATCCCTCCCACAGGGCGGGAGGAAGGATTGCCTGCGAAACAACACCGAGCACAGAGTCTACATACCCAGAATCCCTTGACCGCAACAATTGACAGTACCCATTACACATCCGTCATGTGTGCGGAAGTGTGATGTGGATGCAGTGCTATGGACCCGGTACCCTGGGTATTTCTGTGCATCTGTGCTGCATTACATGGACAGCTATCAGCAACATTAAACACGCTTGCGGTGCATATGTGTACCTGTGACGACAATGAGTTCACTTAAGTGTTGAAAGAAGGCGGCATTCCTGTCTTTAGACAAATTTTTGGGTCCTACATTGGACACCACTGTGCATATGTAAAGTGTAGAGCTTGTCGGACTGTGTCCTTGTGAGCAGTGGGTTTCACTGATACTGTGTGTTCAGAAATCGCGGATGTCTGTTGGACTACCCATTCCACATGGTGCTACATAACCAGGTGATTTACTACTGTGGACAAATTACATACATCCAAAGATGCTGGTTAGCAAATGCTCAATTTAAACCGCAGACGTCCCAATGGGACATATCCGTCACTGTATTTCCACTATAACACCACCAGAACATGTTGCTTACCTATGCATTCATTTAACCATGTTGTCTTCATAGGTGGGAAAGCCATAGTTTACATATCCTACTTGACGTTGTGTGTGCCATTAGTATGTGTTCCACAGGTCGCACATCTGTTACGCTGCACGGTAGCGGGTGCTCCTCAGTGTGTTGCTGGCAGATTGAGTGCTGTGTACGCCGGTGTTGGCACGACGGTCCTGCTTTGTATGTGGAATGTCAACTGTAGTCCCTATGCGTATTTCCTGTGTTATGCCTTCCCGCTATGTCATTTACCCGGTTTGCAGTTGTGGGTGCCATTCTGGCCATACGGGTGTCCATCCATGACAATTGCCTACTGGACAGTAGTATGGGGCTGTACACATTACACACCTACATTTAGCATTCTCCGGAGTATGGTTTGCATTATTAGTGGAGACTGAGGCAGGTGATACGCACACATCCCTCCCACGGGGCGGGAGAAAGGATTGCCTGCGAAACAACACCCAGCACAGAGTCTACATACCCAGAATCCCTTGACTGCAACAATTGACAGTACCCATTACACATCCGTCATGTGTGCGGAAGTGTGATGTGGATGCAGTTCTATGGACCCGGTACCCTGGGTATTTCTGTGCATCTGTGCTGCATTACATGGAGAGCTATCAGCAACATTAAACACGCTTGCGGTGCATATGTGTACCTGTGACGACAATGTGTTCAGGTGCGCGTTGGAATAACACATTATTCGATTCTTTCCACAATTTTTGGGTCCTACAATGGACACCACTGTGCATATGTAAAGTGTAGAGCTTGTCGGACTGTGTCCTTGTGGGCAGTGGGTACTCTTTTATGCTACCATTTTGATATATATCTGGGAAATGTTTGTCCTGAGATATCAGGACATTTGACATGTGTTCGGTTTATTTACAGGACACGGCTGGCCAGAGAGGGCATATCCCTCTCAGGGTGGAACAGGTGTTTACCTTGGAACATATGCATCGGATTTTCAGCGATTACAATGTTTCAGTAACGGTATGTTGCCTAATATACCATCAATGTCATATTTATTACCCCATTTTGCTGCGTAACTCACATTATGTGCTCTCTGCGATTGCATATTCTTCACGTCACCCGACAAACGCGGATCACATGATCTGTTGCTTCAATAATCTCCCATAACCTCTACACGACTGCTACGCACCCTTCTGTCCTAACACCTGTGCCTCCTTCCCTGTATCCACTGTAGTGTCTAAATTCACTATTTACTCTGCTGTGTGTTCCCTGACCTATGTTCAGATTTAACAGTATGTGGGTAGGTCTTGACCGATATCACTACTGTTAACAGAAACACAATGTAGTCTGGTCCCTGATCTACAATAGACACAAAAGGCAGACACTCCTTACCTGGGCCTCCTGTTTAAGGCTGCACGTTTTCTTCTTGGGATCCAGTTTTCCGCTTTTCAGCCACAGATCAGACAGTAAACAGCCTCTTTACACACAACAATTCAGTCGGAGGTCTTTTCATTCAAGAAGAACCATTTATGCATATTCTCCGGTACATGTCTAACCAGCCATGCACTCTGACCTGTAGCTTACCAAGGGAATTTTGTAATACAAGGATCACGATGTGAAATAAGTTGTTACAACCAGACTGTAGTTATCAGTAGACTTTTCTAAGTGACAGCCGATAACACAGGAGGCTCGGTTCGGACAGTTTTAGTAGTGTACACAGGCAGGCTAAATAATGTACAGTCCAAGTATGGGAGTTTTGTCTGACTCTATACAGTAAGCAGTTTCTTTATATAGTGTTTACAATCAGCATTTGCCCAACTTACTGACGTGGTCGGTCACAGGGCATTTCCATCACTATGGTCCGCAATAGTCTATACATACGTGGGTGCTGGGCTCGTGCTTTTAAATTGTTTTCTCATGGGAATAACGCAGGCTTGCAAGGCACCTTGTACATTACAGTATCCTTTTGTGATTGTAGCTGTTTCAAGGACCCTAGACTGTTACGATACAGTGGACAGTTAATTTCTTGATACGTTGCTTTGTCTGTCTGGTAGGGAGTTGTACTGCTATCTTCCATTGAGCTCACAAGGCCATCCTCCTCTGGGGAAGGAGTGCTGTTATGCATGTACATACATTTATTGTTCTGTAACCCAGCAAATAATTAATGATGACAGACATGAGCCTGCTGTCCTGCTTACTGCCAGGTTCAGAATTCCATCACAGTACAGCTTAGCTTCACCAATTACATGCAGGCTTAGTTCTGCTGCCATATTGTACGGTACAATTCAATACATTATATAGTATTTCGAGTGTAAACTGGAACTTCATATGTGTTTCTATATATTTTACGAACAACATCCATCCAGCCATATGCATGTTGTTCCATCCTTTACCTTGACCGTGTGTATTTGTCCGTCCAGCCACGCCCATCTCCACATGTGATGTCCCAGTTTCCCCTTCTTTGCCTGTAGCACCCTGTTAGGATGTCCTGTGTGTTAGGCACCTGTTCCGCTATATGTGATCGACTTCACTGCAGAGATGATCGTCGATGCGGTGGTCCACCGACCGACTTGTCCACATGTGTACACTTATGTGCACCGTGTCGTATGCAAACCTAGATGGTTTGGACGGGTACATACTACATGCCGGATGTACACATTCTGCTGACACATTCACATGCAGCCATTTACATATCTGTACCTGCGGTGGGTTGCTGACATGTGGGTAATGATTTGCCCGCGTGGCATTGCCTAACACAAACATCTTACCACAGTTCAGGTATGCACATTGTGTGTGGTTGTATAGCTGCACACGGATGCTAGCAGGTTTGGGTGCAGGGGTATACATGGGTGTGACTGACATGTACAATGAGGCTATTGTGTAGTACATCCGAATGCATGTGTTCTGCCTCTGGATATTACACTTCATCATACACCATCCGGTGTATGCAACAAAGATGTTGCTGGGTCTGGGATATGTTGCTATGCACATGTTTGCCTGTGTTTGGGGTATCTTGCTTCCTTACTGTTGTTATGTCGGCACAGCTACCCGGCTATGTACTGTCACTACTGCTTGTGACCATTATGGTTGGCACCTTTTCCAATGCCCATGGTGGGGCATGTTATGTGGACACTTCGATATTTGCAGGACTACACATACCCAGGGCTAGTGCAGTGGACAGAACTTCACTTGTTTGCCATACTATGAGCCTATTCTGTTAGCGTTTGGGTTCCTTATTTATTTTCTTATGCCATGTCTGTGTTCCATACCGTAATGTATATGTTTTATGCTACTATTTACATGTATATTATGGAATTTATGGCAGGGATCGCAGGTCATTTTCCATTTTACGATTGTTGCAGGGACACGATTGTCCAATCAGGGACTGTCCATGGCACTTTGGGACAGCAGGTAACCCTGGTGACCATGCCCATGTCGCTGCTGGGGTTTCCACCTTTTCCATTTTCCGATCTGGGATATTTCCGGGACTCACATCTGCCTTTACAGGCCGACACATACAAACGGTCACTATATAGCATAGAAATTCACTTGTTTGCCTAAATAATTTGCTTATTATTGTGGCAATTTCCTTGCTTATTCTGTTTATTGTGTCATTTCGGTATTTCTGTTACAGAAATAACCAATTCATGCTACCATTACATTACATACGGGATATCATTGTGTCCTACATTCGTAGCACATCAGCCATTTCTAATACGTTTTTTCGGGACACAACTGTCCATGGAGAGACTGCCCCAAACACAGTGGGACAGGTGGTGACCTTAGTCGCTGCTCCTATGTCGGTGCGGCGCTGACATGCGGCTGTACACCTTCTCTGAGTGTAAACACTGACAGTACATTGCAGGACGGCGGCGGTCTTATGCGTATCCTTTGCTCCTTGAACGGGTACACTTATGCCTTGGTGGCTTCTATTTGCTTCTCCGTTGATTTGGAACGGGACTATGTTGCGTACTGCGTCGTTTCATTCTGCACGGGACCTGGCTGCTGCCATTACTATTGTGGGCGGACCGTGGCTGTCAGCACATTAGGTTGCTCACCTCCTGCCGGCTTAGACACGCCTCCAGACGCATCCTACCTGGGCTCGCTCACGTACACTACGCACGTGTCTGTGATTCCGGTGCACTCTCATTAATATGTATATGGCGCTACTGCGCCGGATATTCCATGCACCGCCGGCGCAGGCCTTACGCCGGCCTTGCGCCGAGCTTCATGAATCCCGGGGTTTATCTGTTATTAATTTAGCTGTACAATAATATATCCCATTTCATTCTGTTATATGGATTTCTGTTTATAGTCTTGATTACTGTGTTCATTTGTTTTATCAGACTTCTAACATTTTGGGTCTTATTGACTTTCTGTAATCTACTTCTTTCATTGATCCTAATATGTTTATCCATCTCTATTAAATCAAGCAACTCTTCCCTTAGATCATTTTCTTCTAAATTGAGGGCACATTCTTTGTTCTCCATTTCCTGCAGGCATTCTACAGAAATTTCTAGAACATCTTCCTGTGACATATTTTCTTCATCTTCATCTTGTGTCATCTGTTGATCTTTCATGTGGAAACTCACTGGCCTGTCACTCTACAACATTGACTGCATCAGAGATGCCATTTCCTGTTTTTCTGCTGCTGTGCAACTCCAACTTAGCTTCTGTACTGGTTTCCTATTGAAGGCTCCAGAGTATCTTCATATGGCAACTAATCAGGTGCTTCCTGTTCCACCTGGTTTTCCTTAAATTGGGCACTCACTGTTCCATCATGCTGCAACATTACCAGAGTTGGATTTTTTCTACACTAAATGCTTCACTTCACAGATAACCCATAACTTCTATTTCTATTTCTTTAACTTCTCCATTATTAATAGTCTTTTCTACTTTCCCTCTTTGTTTTTTTATTTTATATATTGTAAAATTTTCCATACCTAGATGCCTTTTTTTCTCTTTAAATATATTTGGTGCTGCTCTTTTTGTATTGATTAACTTTGCTTTCTCCTTTGTATAAATATTGTACCATATGAAATCTTTTTCCAAGTCCATATTTCTTCTTTAGATGTCTCCCACTCCTCCCGTTTCTCCTTACTTGTGGGACTCATTGTTCCATCATGCTGTGATATAACCTGTGTTAGACTTTCTAGAGTAAATCCTTCATCTTCCATGTATTTTATAACTTCAGATTATATTTAAGTTCTACTTTAATAATCTTCTGTTTTTTGTTCCCTCTTTGTGATCTTATTTTTTTGCATTGTGAAATTTTCCATAGCTGGGTGCATTTGTCTATATTTCTCTTCAAATATCTTTGGAGCTGCCTTTTAATACTTACCATAGTGGCAAATCATGAGTAATAAATCACTACTGTACACAGTCTATGAATATGTTACACTGTTATACTTATCACTGTTATATTTTACTGTTAATGCTGTTTTATTACTATATTGATGATTTACACCTATTTTCATGTTACAGAGTCTGGGACCAGTGCCAGTCCACCCATTCAGTGTAGACATTACTCTCAACTTCTTCCAGCTGAGTCTGACTCCGAGGACCATGGGGACAGCAGGATGATGATGATGGTGATAATGCTGAGGGACCAAGATCAACAAGGTACATCATTCCAACAGACCAACAGTGACAGTGACTCCTAACATGCCAGCCCAATGACCTGAGGGACCAGATATTAAATGTGGTCATAGATGTTTTCAGGATGCAGATACAGGACACGATGTGGATGTTCTTCCAAGACATGGCATGTGCCATGCATTTCTCCTTCTGGCGGATTGACAGTTCATGATGTTTGATCCCATTAAGGAGGTCCCTGTGGACAATAAGTATTGTCAATGCATTCCACTGATATGATGCTGTCATCATGGTTTATTCCTAGTTGGTTATCTTTTGCTATTAAGTGTAAGTTTGTGCACACATCCCATACTGCAATAGTACTTGTAATATGTATGTACCTCATGATCCACACTTCACAATCTTGATCATGTGGGGCTATATCATTTAGCTGAATTATGTCACATGGACATATATGTTACTGCAATTATCACCATTGTGCCATCTGAACATCATATCCTGTAATTTATGCTAACAGTGTTACAGATATGCAGGTAAATTATTCCTTTACTCTGTATGTGGTGTATGTCACCTGCATACAGTGGGCCATGAGACTGTTATGTCTGATCCAGTATGACCGTGTATGTAACAGACAGGTCTGATGCATTTAGCATTCTGCCAGTGTCACACATGTCCTGTTGACAGTGCTCACATGACTTACTGTACTACATGTGTGGTACATTACATTTCCTAGGTTTTATGACATTCCACATATGTAACAGTGTAGTGCCATTCTCCTGTTAATATGTGCACATGGTTGATATAGGTGCATACTTTGCAACCATTTTTGTTGCAATGTTTTCATGTTATATGTGTTTTGGCATACATGCCATATCAGGATATTTGCTACATTTGTGATGTTGTTGTGTCACAAACTTCAATTGGCACTCTGCCCTTGTGTGCACTGTTTCATGGTACTTTGAGTGCCTTGTATTACCCAGTTGTCTTACATTCTCATCATTTATGCTTCAGGTGTTCACCTCTGTGTAGCCTGTCTTCTTAATATATTGCATTAATGGCAAAGGATTTATGTTCAACATGTTGATTCTGTCATTATATGACAGTGTCATATTAATGGTACATGCAATGCATTACTGTATTTTTCAGCCTTATTATATCATGAGACCACTGTATTGTGCCTATAGCTTCTCATCTGACATGTATATATGTTTGCTCTCTGCTATGCTTACACCTTTGCATTCCTGAGAAGTTTTCCCTTCTCTATAGAATGCATGCATTGCTTTATATGGTTGCACTTTTGTATGCACCCTAGCAGCAACAACACACAAATTGACCCTTGTAAAGTAATAATATAAATGATTATTGCTTTCACAAGTGGTGTGCAATCAACTGAGACCTGCATGAGTGGAGTTAAGTAGATTTTTATCTGCACTTTTATCAAATAATACACAATTTAAAGTAATTTGTTTGTGTTGCATTGAACAATATCTAGCTGCAAGCTGACTGTTTTTTCAGTAGGTCTTATACAAGTGGTATTTTCAGTTAAGGCTTGTTAAAAAACCTGCATAGCCAGTGATAAGTGGGGGTAGTTTACCTCATTGTTGTTCGGTTTCTGTCTTATACAAGTGGTACAGTGAATTGTTTTCTGTTTAAACTGTGAGCTTTGGCCAACTGAGACCTACATGAGTGGAGTTAAGTAGATTTTTATCTGCACTTTTATCAAATAATACACGATTTAAAGTAATTTGTTTGTGTTGCATTGAGCAATATCTAGCTGGAAGTTGACTGTTTTTTCAGTAGGTCTCCACTCACCCTCCCTGTTTTTGTCTTGGTGTTAATCTTGGTGGCTTTGAAACTGCCTGCCCATCTTGTAAATTTGCACTTAGATACTCCTCCTGTGCCCATCTCATTTGCTCACTCAAAAAAAAATGTATCTGCTTTTACTGTATTTGTGTTTCTTCCTACTTTATTTTGCTTTTGTGTCATCTTAAAAGTACTCAGTTGTATTTATTACTGTTTGGTGTAACTCATTCTAAGCCTTTTAGTTTAAGCACTTGGGCTTCAGACCAGTTTTACATTAAGAAGGTTTGTGGTCTGCACTGTAGTGGCAGGACAGGTAGCTTACATCCTTCTAAGTTGGGAACTGCTGATTGAGGGCACAGTGTCTGTTATTCTAAAAGTGTACTAATTCTGGTTAAAGCACTTGGGCTTCAGGCCAGTTATTTTACATTAAGAGGGTTCGTGGTCTGCACTCTTGTGGGAGGAGAGGCTGGATTCTGCCCTTCTGAGTTGGGAATTTCTGGTTAATGGCTTATAGTGCCTGCATATTTGAACTGCTTCTTACTGAAACTGGTACACCTTGTTTGCTGTAGCATAGACTAGATCCAGGCCTGCTGAATCCAGCTTTGTTTGTATAACTTGAGCACTAATCCAGGCATTCTTTAAAGTATTCAATTGTATTTATTACTGCTTGGTAGTAACTTGATTAAAGTGTAGCTATCATTCTAAGTCTTTTGGATTAAGCACTTGAGCTTCAGACCAGTTGTTTTACATTAAGAAGGTTTGTGGCCTGCACTGTGGTGGCAGGACAGGTAGCTTACATCCTTCTAAGTTGGGAACTGCTGATTGAGGGCGCAGTGTCTGTTATTCTAAAAGTGTATTAATTCTGGTTAAAGCACTTGGGCTTCAGGCCAGTTATTTTACATTAAGAGGGTTCGTGGTCTGCACTCTTGTGGGAGGAGAGGCTGGACTTTGCCCTTCTGAGTTGGGAATTTCTGGTTAATGGCTTATAGTGCCTGCATATTTGAACTGCTTCTTACTGAAACTGGTACACCTTGTTTGCTGTAGCATAGACTAGATCCAGGCCTGCTGAATCTAGCTTTGTTTGTATAACTTGAGCACTAATCCAGGCATTCTTTAAAGTATTCAATTGTATTTATTACTGCTTGGTAGTAACTTGACTAAAGTGTAGCTATCATTCTAAGTCTTTTGGATTAAGCACTTGAGCTTCAGACCAGTTGTTTTACATTAGAAAGGTTTGTGGCCTGCACTGTGGTGGCAGGACAGGTAGCTTACATCCTTCTAAGTTGGAAACTGCTGATTGAGGGTGCAGTGTCTGTTATTCTAAAAGTGTATTAATTCTGGTTAAAGCACTTGGACTTCAGGCCAGTTATTTTACATTAAGAGGGTTCGTGGTCTGCACTCTTGTGGGAGGAGAGGCTGGACTCTGCCCTTCTGAGGTGGGAATTTCTGGTTAATGGCTTATAGTGCCTGCATATTTGAACTGCTTCTTACTGAAACTGGTACACCTTGTTTGCTGTAGCATAGACTAGATCCAGGCCTGCTGAATCTAGCTTTGTTTGTATAACTTGAGCACTAATCCAGGCATTTTTTAAAGTATTCAATTGTATTTATTACTGCTTGGTAGTAACTTGATTAAAGTGTAGCTATCATTCTAAGTCTTTTGGATTAAGCACTTGAGCTTCAGACCAGTTGTTTTACATTATGAAGGTTTGTGGCCTGCACTGTGGTGGCAGGACAGGTAGCTTACATCCTTCTAAGTTGAGAACTGCTGATTGAAGGCTCAGTGTCTGTTTTTCTAAAAGTGTATTAGTTCTGGTTTAAGCACTTGGGCTTCAGGCCAGTTATTTTACATTAAGAAGGTTCATCGTCTGCACTCTTGTGGGAGGAGAGGCTGGACTCTGTCCTTCTGAGCTAGGAATTTCTGGTTAAAGGCTTATAGTGCCTGCATATTTGAACTGTTTCTTACTGAAATTGGTACACCTTGTTTGCTGTAGCATAGACTAGATCCAGGCCTGCTGAATCTAGCTTTGTTTGTATGCTTGTTGTTTATTTGTCATTTCCCTGAAACGTTAATTCCACCTAAAACGTGGCTTTTCAGCTCTTCTGTGGATCCCTAGTGATATCTGCATTGCTTACTGTACTTATTTCCTTGTTTCACTTGAATGAAAGTTATTGTTTGTCATTTTTGCATTTAAGTTACCTGTAGCACATTGCATTTAAGTTACCTGGCACTTGCTCACTAAAGCAATTATATAAGTCAGCACTGAAAAATGAAAAGCACTGCACCCTCACAAACTCCCCTTGAGTACCTTGTTCCCCATTGGCCCTTTTTTTTTTCAATTATAAAGGAATTCCCAATACTATTCTAGCATGTCCAAAGGTCAGTTGTCAATCTCCTCTCCGGTCCAGCTGGTGAATCTGGGAATCTTGAGGCAATGTTGCAACTGCCTCATGTACACAGACAACCCTCTCCTCCTCCCAACAAATTCCAACATATGTGAGAGATGCAACCATATAGCCAAACTGGAGGCTAAGCTCTCTCAGCTCAGTACTGGCATAACCAGTCAGGAGGAAAAGGAAACCACACTCACTACAATTCCAGTCTCACATAGACCTACCACGACAGCAAACCAAACACATAAACACACAAAACATACTCGGAGGCTCTAAATAAAAATCTGCCTAAGCAGCAGAGACCTCCAAGGCAGACACCCAAGCAACCGCTACCCCAAAACAAAACACGTGCAACACATAGCTCACAAAGCCAGTGTGCCGAACAGTCACAGCCCTTAAGGCTAAACAACACACCTGATACACTTGTAATGGGTGACCCTATCGTCAGGCACACTGATGTCCCGCTCACCAGGCTGAACAAGGAGAAGGTCATGGTGAGATGCCTGTCGGGCGCTAGGATCCGCCACATAACACAAGCACTCAGGTCACTCCAAGGCAAGTACAAATATGACTCAGTCATTGTCCACGCTGGTGTGAATGACCTGAGACGTACCTCCCTGGACTACATGAAAAGAGACATAGAGGAGCTCTCTGAGCATGTAGCCCAGGCTGGTATGACCCTGACCTTGAGTAGCATCTTACCCTCACCAAGAATGATGCCACAATATGAAGACAAGATGATCAATTTCAACAATTGGCTTAAGTGTTGGTGTCATTCAAAGGGGATCCAATGCCTGTCAGCCTGGGATGACATGCTCGACAAGCCACGATGCTTCGCTAGGGACGGCTTGCACCTATCACCCCTGGGCTTTTGGATATTGGCAAAGGCTCTTGCTACCCCCATAGTGCCTTTTTTAGGCAAGGCTCAAAAGACAAACCCCCCTCCATAGGTATCACAAGGGATAAGAAACTAAGAGTAATTCTACTCAATGCCAGAAGTCTAAACCACAAGATGCATGCACTCAAAACTCTCCTTAGCATGGAGAACATTGATATCTGTGCAGTAACAGAAACCTGGTTCAAGGCTCCCGAGAGCACCCCAGCACTACCAGGTTATACCTCATACCATGCTTTTCGGCCCCAAAACTTGGACCGAATCACAAAAGGAGGGGGAGTATCAATATTCGTCAAAGATACCCACACCTCCAGGTTGGTGGCACAGCACGAAGCATCATAGACTATCCATGTGCAACTAACAGTGGGTAAAACTGCCTTCCAGTTTATAGCCTGCTACAGGCCACCCTCCCAAACCCAGGAACTCCACTTGGCCTTCCTGAGAACACTGGAAAATATGAAGGTCTCTCCAAACATCATTATATTGGACGACTTCAACTACCCAAACATAGACTGGGAGCATTACTCTAGCTCCAACACCCTAGCCCAAAGGTTCCTAGAATTTATAAACTCAAATGCTATAGAACAACTTGTTACCACTCCCACAAGAGGGGAAAACATACTGGACCTGATCATCACCAACATGGGGACTCTATGCTCCAGACCAGAAGTGTATCCCTCACTGGTAAGATCAGAGCATAGACTAATCTCACTGGATATTCACATCCCGACCCCACCCCCTGCCTAGAAAACCACAGGGAAAAACTTCTCTATAGCAAGTTTCACACTCCTCAAAACCGAGGTGGAATCCTTCAAAGCCCCCGGGCCTGTGGAAAATATGGCCCAGACCACAGAATCCTTTATAAACGCATTCATGAACACCTTCAGGAATGCATGGATAATGCAATCCCAAATAAAACCAAGACACAATCCTCCAAAGGCAGACATCCTGTCTGGTGGACCCCAGCCATAAACAAACTATACAATAGAAGGAGGAAGCTACTACATGATAGAGCAAAATCCCAAAAAGGGAAGGCATCTCTGATCAGTATTAGCAAAAAACTACTGGCACTCACAAAAATCGTCTAAGGCCAGCTTCAAGAGAAAAATTGCACAGGACACTAAGGATAATCACAAGGCTTTCTTTAGTTATGTTAGGAACCTGGGTGGGAATTCCCAGATATGCTCAGAATTAGTCCAAAATGACAAAAAATACACTGAACCTACAGACATTGCCAACATCCTAGCTGACAGGTTCAGCGCAAACTCCCCCCCCCCACCAAAAGGGCAAATATCTATCCCAGCAGAGTGCTGCCCCCCTGACATCTCAGATGCTCAGGTAAGAGCCGCCCTCCCCAAAGCAAAAAACACAGCATCAATGGGATCAGACTGTGTCCCGGGCTGCATTCTACATGAACTCCAAGAAGAGCTAAACCCAAACATAAAACTACTGTTCAATCTCAGCCTTACTACAGGATATGTACCCAAAGAGTGGCGTACAGCAACGGTGGTCCATCTCCACAAAGGTGGTGCCTCAACGGATCCTGGAAACTATTGCCCCATAAGCCTGACTAGCTTGGTCTGCAAAGCTATGGAAAGGATCATCATGGACCTTATAAATAAAGATATTGGGGACCTACAGACACTGGATCCTACCCAGTTTGGCTTTGTTAAGGGCAGATCCTGCCTCTTAAACCTGGTTGATTTCTTTGAAACAGTCACCAAAGTCACTGACGAGGGGAAGGTGATCCACACAGCCTACCTGGACCTCGCAAAAGCCTTTGATACAATACCCCACTCGGGCATTATAGATAAGCTCACCAGCTTAAATATAAACCCGTACGTCACTAGATGGGTTGCAAACTGGCTCAAGGACAGAACCCACATGGTTATAATTGCTGGAGCCATGTCAGACTCCAAACCAGTTACAAGTGGCATCCCACAAGGCTCAGTCCCGGGACCTCTCTTGTTCGGTATATATTTCTCAGAGGTACAGGCCAACATGGAAGGACTGTGGCTGACCAAGTTCGCAGATGACTGCAAACTGGATGCCATAATCGACTCTCCAGCCGACACAAGCATCCTCCAAAAGGGCCTCATAGAAACAGACAACTGGTGCCAGAGCCATGGCCTCAAGCTAAATGCCAAAAGTGTATAGTCATCCCTTTGGCAAAACAAAGTGCCCACAAATTACCACATAAGTGGTAATCCATTAAGTACGGAAGAAGTAATTAGGGACCTGGGGACCCAAGTTGATAGCAATCTCTCATTTGACAACCACGTGGCCAAAGTGGTTAGAAAAACATTTTATATAGCCCACCTAATCATGAAGGGATTCACATCTAGATCAGGGGAGGTCATCGTGCCTCTTTACTCATCCCTCATCAGGCCCATAATTGAGTACAATGCCCCCTTTGGGATGTACCTTACCAGACACCTGCAGCAACTGGAAAGACCCCAAAAGTACCTCACCAAGAGGATCAATGGGCTCAAACAGATGCCATATGCTGCCCAGTTAAAGAAACTCCAGCTCTACTCAGTGGCATACTGCCTGCTTAGAGGCGATCTGTGCCTGACGTATAAAGCTATGTCCAACCCGGAATTAATGGACATGCTGCACCTCAGAAAATCCAAATCCCATCGAGCTACGTGCTCGAGAGACTTGAACCTCAGCACTGAAATAAATAGGACATGCTGGAGGGACAGATTCATAACCCAGAGGCTCCCTTCACTCTGGAATAAAATCCCAGTCCAGGTTAGGCAGAGTCCCTCATTGACTCTCTTCAAGAGGAATCTTGATGAGTGGATGGGAGATCATAGGTTTACCCTAGGTATCACTTCTGTGTCACTGTTAGACAGAGGCACAGTATACTAACCTCAGAAAAGGGTATAGCAAAATTCATTTAAAATGGGTGGCGAAAGCCAAACACACTCTGGCTAGGCTTATAAATGCCCTAGGGCAGATAGCCTAGTATCATCCTATGAACCTATGAACCTAATAGCTGTGTATAAAATACTGTTCTTTGATCAGTCATACACATTTGCATGTAATATTGTTATCTTATTTTATGAGTGTACCACCTGGTATCTTATGTTTGGATGGCAGTATATATGGGTATGGGATTTTCAACCCTACTTTTCTTATGTATGTATGCTAATTGCTGCTTACATGTTGCACATCACTGTGGCGTCGCTTGTGTCCTTTGAACATGAACATGTTAACAGCCATCAAAGAGAGACAATGTACACTTGTCAGAAATTAGCCCTTTGTGGCATGGACCTTGCAGGGAATTTACAGTCCATCTCATGTTGGGGAAACATTCATGTGCAATGTTTTTACTTGGTCATGCATGAGCTATGTTTTTATGAGACTGCTATTTCAGGCATGCATTTCCCTACTACTGTGGACATATTTTGCCCATTGCCTTTCCCACTTACAGCTTTTTGGTATTTGTTGCACATCTACATGGCATATGTATATGTTTTTGTCTACCTTTGTGCACTGCATCACTGTTTACCTGTTGGTGTACTCTGCTTGTGAGAAGTTGTGTCACTATGATAGGCTGTCATATATATGTAATGCATATCCACACACTGTGGTGGTTATTGTGATATTTCTGTCTGTGTTCATGTTTTTCATGTGCGTAGTGCTTTCTCCTGAGATACTTTCCATAATTTCTGCATACCTGTGAATGCACAGGCTTGCATTTCTTAATTTCTCATATTCATATGATATTTTGTAATGTTGTACACAGGAACCGCAACTGAACAAATACACTGAAAAAACTTTATTACATAAGTGCTTTCATCTTAATTCGATAAGACTTCATAAGATAAGGAAATAAGTCAAAGACAAGTATTTAAATCACACAAAATCACATGATGACTTTCCGCCAAAAAATTAAAACTGACACTGCACATAAAATACATATATGTATAAAAATGGGTCTATTTTGACCCATCAAAACCTGACTTGTTCCAATCGCAAGTGAGCAACTCCAGTTCAGCAAAAGTGCATTTAAGCGAAAATGCACATTTGCGAATTACACTTTACCGAGCCACAAAACCACACAGAAAACACACGGGGGTAAGCCCCCAGAACCTCCTACACCCCCGCTACTTAAATATACCAACTCTGAGATTGCACTACAGTGGGGAAAAGGGTATATTCCCTTACCTCCATTGTACCGTGCTTCAGTAAAGTGCAATTCGCGAAAGTGTATTTTCGCTTAAATGCACTTTTGCTGAACTAAAGTCGCTCACTTGTGATTCGAACAAGTGAACTTTCGATGGGTCAAAATAGACTCATAAAACATATAAAGAGGCTTAATCCTAAAATAAAAATAACAGCAGTTAAAATATACATAGAATGTACAATATATATATATATATATATATATATATATGTATGTAATAATAATGATAATACAAAAATAAATTATTGTAAGCCTTTAGTGTAAACAAAGAAGAAATAGAAATGAGCTCATTAATACCTGGATAACAGCTTGCATTCAATCTAAGCTGCCAGGCCAGCTCCGTCTTTTCCAATTTTAAGCCTCAGGGATCACTTAAAATACTAGGCATAACCTGTTCCACAAAGAAAAATTTAAAAACATGACTAGGATAAGCTATAACATGTTTTGCAAGTCCATTAACCTGATTGCTATTTTAATATCATGGAGATGTTTGTATATTCTTCCCTAAGTGTTCTTTCCGTCTTCCCGACGTAAAAACACAAACATGATTGAGAAGACACAATATAGACCACTCCTTTGGAAGTACAATTGAAACTACCAAAAATATTAATAGTAATTAATGTTTTTATTTATAAAAATATTAATGGTAATTCCATTTTTTTATTTTCATTTAATTTCTATTTTTGGGGAATCGTCCCATGGTGGTTTATAGAAAAGGTTTAAGTTTCAAGTCCTTGTTAGAGTCCAACTATGGTACATTTAGTAATATTTCTTATAAGGGTATGTTTTGCTGTTCAACAAGCAGTTATTGTAGGAATGTTATGGGAGGTGAAGTTTTTTCAATGAATGTAATTACTATTAACAGTAAGAAAATTACCTGCTACAAGGGATATGTATGACTGATACCCCACCCTATGCCAGTCTACTGTCCTGTCTTTTCACATAGTGTTTTGTTTCAAGCACTGACAATCAAGTTATAGAAGAGGGTGCCTGTCAACTGTTTGGGCTTCTACTTTGGTCTATAAGTTGTGCTCCAGAGGAATGGAATTTTTTTTACCTGGTGAGCAAAAGACAAGGAAAGAATGTGTGGTGTACGGGAGGTGAAGGGGGAAATAATGATAGGTAAGGTACAGCAAGCAGCACTTTAGTTTGGGGTAAGAGCAACTCAGTTTAGATCTCTTTATGTTGCATTTGTGAGGCTTAAAATGGGCAAGAAGAGCACATTTGGTACATTTAACCTAAGACAGCACATCATATTTTTAGTGGGTATGAACTATGAATTCAGGCAAGACTGAAGCATCAGGCTTCTTGTAGAGAAGGAAGAAAAGTTAACAAATGTAAATTGTGCAACAGGTGCGAAAAGACCTCCTTATTCTGGCAAACATAGAAGCTGATTGTGATAGTTACATTTCAACAGTGACAGAAGTTATTAAAATAAAACGGTGTAAAAAAGACAGTTGAGTAACTGTATTGAGGGGACAAAGGAAATTAATGCAGAAGTTATTTTTTTATGAAAATACAAGTATTTTTGAGGTCAGGGTGATAGAGTTAATGGTGTGGTTTGGTTTCTGGCTGGGATTCAGATAAATAAGCTACAACTGCATTGAGTGAGTACACAGTTCAAACCACAGATCAGAGCCCATGTAGTTCATAAAAGTGCTCTAACTCCGTGAATATATGCAAATGAAGACCTACAGCAAGATCCATAACTCACAAATGTGTAAATCATGGAGCAAACTATAGATTGAATTTATTGGTGTACAAGTAAATACATACTGCAACAGCATCAACAGTATTACACCTAATGTCCAAGAAATTATGATGTGCTGCTCAGTAAAACATAGTTATTAATTTATTTATTGACATTTGTTTATCAGGAAAGTCCTGTCGCTCGTCTTGTGTATTCAAATAAGACGATGAGGCTGGGTCTTGGTTTAAGTAGTTTATTACACACAAACATATCAGGATGGATGACTAGAACATTAAACTAAATGAACTGACTGCTACACACATACATGCTTTCTCTCTGGCTGCTCACTCAAAATGGCACTCTTGCTTGCATGTGCTCAGTACTTATGTACCCATAAACTGGATCGCTCTTAAAGGTATACACACACTCTGATCTGCATACTCCCTCTTTCACTATTCTGTCCTGCAATGAAAATGACAACTGGCTAAGCATGCAAATTATACAGAGATATACAAATAATGACAATCATGTCTAGGTTGCCATGTATTTAGGATTAGGTCTTGAGATACAACCTAACCTTGTAATATAATAATTAGAACTGGGTTTAGCAACAGGGACAGTCACTGGGGAATGTTCTTCTTGAGGATTTTCGGTAATACTTTTAGGAGCACAGGAACCGATGATGAAATGTTCTCTGGAACAGGAACATTGGACAAATCACTCTGAGAATTAAGAGTCTCTCTTACAAGCAAAATGTTGCAACATTGGTAGTAAATGTTTCTGATTCCACCCGAATTCCATGCCTTGCGACTGAATGATGTACAATCTTGGTTCCTTACACAAATATTTCACAAGTCCAATTTAGTCAAATCCTTTTGCTGTCTGCATCCTGACTATCTCTCATTCTTTTAATGGATTTAGAGGCTTGCTGATTTTATCATAGTAGGACTTTTGGGACAAATGCTTCTTTAGGAGTTGAGCTTTTACTGTTTTGTTGCTTTTAGCACTTGGAACCAACAAATTCTTACTGATTGGCAATGTGATTCTAGTTTGTCTTGACATTAACCTCTGGGCAGGTGAACCAAGAAGATTGTCATGAGGTGTGTTTCTGAGCTAAAGCAGATTTAGAAAAAATATCAGTATTGTTAAGTTTAGATTTCTCCAACAGCTGTTTTGCACTTTGAACTGCATGTTAAGCCAGGACATTCAATTGTGGATATCAAGGACTACTCGTAACATGAACAAAGTCTCACATTTCAGCAAATCTTTTAAACTACTGACTTGTGAGCTGTGTACCATTGTCAGAAATTACTTTGTGCAGACTACCCTGAACAAAGGCTTGCGATTTAGTTACTTTTCTGGCTGTAGCTGGATAACTTCTAAGTACAGTGCAAAACAAGGTATGAGCCAAACATAAATGAGGGTGATTAGAGACAGAAAAGAAGCATTCCTTTAACAGAAGACAAAGACTATAACAGTGACTCACACAAATCTCATTTTATGTCAATGGCAAGGGAATTCACAGTTAATTCCTTATGTCTGGCATGAGTCATACAAAGCATTATGGGAAAGGGGTGAGGGAGAACAGGATCACGTTGATATATCAAGCCCCATTGGTAGCCATGTTGTGAAAAATGGGATAAAATTACAAATAAAGCACTTGGAGTGATTCTGAAGTGTTAAAATAGGTCAGGAAACAAAGAGTGAAAAAAAAAGACAGATTTTTTTAGTTGTAGGGTGGAGTTTTCCTTTAAGATTGCCATTGATTGTTATGGCATGTAGTTTTGTATGTGGGGTATCTTCATTCATGGTATTATTTAAGGAAGGGATTTTAAAGTTTTTTTTTATGGAAATGAGATTTTGGAAAAAAAGGAGAAGCAATTTAGTTTTTTGGGATTTAGCAGCAGGTGATTATCCTGTAGAAAACTTTTAATAGAGTTAAAGGCTTCTTGAGTAATTGTACTCATGTGTATTTAAATGAAGTGTATTTACTTGTTTGCTGGTGTTATCCTTTTTTGCCTCTTGAAAGACCTTTTTGCCTGAGGTGCTGGAGCTTGTATTGGTTTTTTTACATTTTACATTAAAGTTTGGGTCTCTTTCCCTGGCCGTAGTCGTTATTTAATAACTTTCTGCTTGTGTAATTTCTTGCTTCTTGAGTAATTCTCTGAAGATGTATTAGGTTGTTAGAAATGCATATTAGGGTAGAATCATCTGCGTATTGTATGAGAGAAGCTTGCTGAGAGGAGTTATTAGATTATTAGTAAATATATTAAAAAGTAGAGGGCTGAGAATGCAGCCCTGTGGCATGCCAGTACTGACAGGAAGGAAGGAAGGAAAAAAGGTGGAGACCCCTTGAACAGACTGGTATCTATCAGTTAAGTAGCTGTTAAACCCTAGTAGCGTGGATTGTGATAGCCCTAGGGAAGACAGTTGGCAGAGAAGTGTTTGGTGACAGACTAGATCAAAAGTTTTCGAGAGATAAAGGAATACTGAGGAAATAAGTTTGCCTTCATCTTTGGCTTTGTTAATAGTATCTGTGAATGTTAATAATGTAGTGGCACTGCTATGGGTGGGTCTAAAACCATGCTATGTAGGGATCAGGAGCTTTTCCTGAGGGATGTGTTGAAGCAGTTGCTTGTGAATGCACATCTCCAGAAGTATTGACAAAGGGGATAGCATGATGATAGGTCTGAAATTGGTTATATCAGATGAGACTCCTCCTTTACAAAGGGGGATGATGTAGGATTTTTTCCATTGAGAAGGAACATATGATTTCTTGACAGATCTATTAATTAGAACAGACACAGGATAGGCTATGGTACTGACCACCAGCTTGGGGTATTCTTCTGGGAGATTATCTGCTGAAGGAGAACAGGGTTTCAGTTTAAGAAAGAGTGATTTTATGTAGGAGGGTGGGATGGGTTTTAGTGTGAAAGAGGGCATGTTTACTGTCTGAGGAGGGGGCATGTCAGGATTTTTAGGAGGAAAATGTTTAATAAGGGCTTTAATGCTTTCTATAAAATGTGTGTTAAACTGAGATGCTATTTCGGGGTGGGGGGTATTATTTGGGCAGGATTAGGATTGGTGGTTGTTCCAGGGTGGAGTATATTACTAATAGAAGAACACCATTTTTAAGGGTTGGAACAGATTTAGTAAGGGGTTATTGTAATAGATTTTCTTGTGTCTATTAATCTGTCTTTTAGAATGCTTAAGTAGTTCTTTATAGATGAGTAACAGTGTCATCATTAAGTGTAATGACAGTGCACACGCCATGAAACAGTCAATGGAAACAAGCATTCCTCCACATCCTCACCCAGCCCGCTCCAGCAGTGATGACAAACATCGCCTATCAATGGGAGGGAATCCTTCACCAGATCCCTTCATTATAATAATATTCAAATGAAGTCTACTCTGCTGTGATGGCCAGGGAGCCTTAAGTGTTTAAGTATCACCCCAGATCACATCTCTGGAGCAGTGACATATAAGAGAAATAACGTAAACAACATCTTCCATGTCATATCAACAACAATAGGGTACCTAGTATTATATATACACAGTGTTATATGGGCTATTGACTATTGTATGTATCAGTGGCCAGAAATTCATACAAGAAATATAACATTTACTAATATCATCCTCAGGAAGAAGATCCATGCTCACATACTTTTCTACTGCACCCTCTCCCCCCACAGGAAAGGAATACCCAGCACTACCCCAGTCTTAGTGAGCACTGAAAATGACAGAACTGTGTAGTTCTAGCTTACTTGATAGCGCTATGCTGGAGTTGACAGCTGCTGTGGATACTGTTGTAAGGAGGCTACTGAACTCTATAGTACCACATAATCTGATAGCAACATGACAGACTTAACAGTTGTTAAGTCCATACAGAAACACAGCTGAACCAGTAACAATGTTAAAAACCAAGTCAAGCTTTAATAACAAGGGTGAGCTCTTTCACAATTACAATATTGCATCATCAGACCACAACAGTAATATCACACTGGAGGTTTAAATAGTTCAAACATTCACAATAATTATTCAATTAACCAATCAAATCAAGATAAAACATTCTAATGTTCACATTTAAAAATACACACCCTCCAAAAAACTAAATCATAAAACAAACCAAGTTACCCTTCATTTCTTAAGCTTCCTTGCTTTCAAAATCAGCTTCAGAGAAATAAAGTCCTTGACTCCATGACCTTTATGTGCACTAAGCCTAAAAACCCAACATAGCTCTGCATGTTCTGTTTCATTAATTATATCTCCCATACTGGGATCCTCCTGTCCAGCCTCTAGGACCTGGAAGAGGAAACTATGTTCCTCTCCCTTACTATTAATATGTTTTACCAACGCACTATAATCTAAGCCCTTACGGGCACAATAATAATGGTCCCTAAAATGTTCTCTCAGAAGCCTATTTGTCTTGCGCATGTGGGCCAAACACACAAGATTCTTTGTATTACAATCTGCCACTGCTCTTACAAAATAGGTCTTCCCATTATCAGGGTGTTTAAAGACCAATGATTCATCTATATAAATACAAAAAGACCAGGTATTACACCGTTTAGTACCCACCCTAGCTTCACTAATTCCCGATCTAATATCCTTGGGGTAGCATAACCTCTGTTTTATTGTTTTCTTGTTCTTATAACAAAATGTGGGTCTACTTCCTACAATTTCTACAATCCTTTGATCTGTTTGTAGGATATGCCAATTCTGTCTAATAATGTCCCTTACTCTACTGATGTCACTACTATAAGTTAAACTCATAGTAAGGCCATTATTGCTTCTATTCCTGGTTCATTGATCAGCACAGAGGGATCAAACATAGGGTTTTGCCTTAGTAGTTCTATTCCTTATAGCTAAAGAACATGCTCCCTCAACTTCAGACTTGCCATATCACCTTTCAGCAAAATCTAATTTCATGTGTTTCAGACCCATCTCGAACTCCTGAGATTTTAAAAAGAGTCGAGAGGTCCACATAACCTGTCCCTTAACCATATTGGAGAATACTTGTCTGGTATGCATGCTACTTCGATGTACATATCACAGGTGATAACAATCCTTTCTATGTAACCCAGTAGAAAACTGACCATCTAACCCCCTACTTATCTCTACATCCAAGAACTCAATCCTAGAAGTGGAATAATTAATCAAAAATTTAAAAAATCCACTGCTATTATTTAAATTTTCAAAGAAATGTCCAAGTTGCCCAACACTACCTCCCAATAGCAGGAAAAGGTCATCCACGTACCGATGATAGAAACACACTTGTTGTCCTATTAAATTAAGTATGTTAATATTCTTCCATTCCACCATCACCAGCCTGGCATAGCTATTGGCACAACATGTGTCCATAGCTATGCCTGAAACCTGAGAGTAATGTACATTATCAAAAATAAAAACATTATGTTCAAGCATAGCTTCTAACAGATAAATAAATTCTATATGTTGTATACTATATTCACTATTTTTAATCAGAAAAGATTTGATAATTTCAATACCATCCTGGTTGGGAATGGAAGTAAACAGGGAGGTTACATCAAGTGTAACTAATATCCTGATATCACTCATTAGTTTCTGTTTTAAAAACAAATAAAGATCTTGCAAAAGTTGCTTACTTTCTTGTAGTACCATGGGGAACTTCTCTAAAACAGGCTGTAATTGTTTCTCCACATATATAGACATTGGCTCCCTGAGCCAGCCTAATCCTGCCATAGTAGGTCTAAAAGGTGGATTTCAGGGATTCTTGTGTACGTTTGGCAGTCCATACAAATTATACACCAAAAGATTTTCTACTAAGAAATACTGAAAGAACTCCTTGGACAACACATTCAGTCAATGATGTTACAATACGTTCCTTCATCTGCCCTATCAACATTTTATCAATCACTCTATAGGCATTTACATCATCTAACATATTCCTCATAGTGTCAAAATAATAAACTCTGTCCATTACTACCACAGAGCCACCTTTGTCGGCCAGCCTAATTAGTATATCTTGGTCATTTTGCAAATTCAATAATGCCCGTTTCTCCTCCGCCCTTAGGGTCAAAAAACCCTTCCGTTTTTTTCTCTTTGTTAAACAAGTCATCTTCCCAAGATCGGAAAAAAATGTCTAACACTGATTGCTGTGTGGTATGAAGGCACTGGATTTCTTAAATAATTCTATAGCATTGTTCTGCTCAGCATTATCAAACAACAATTTTAATGAAACATTGCGAACTAACATTCTTAACTCTATTAAAGTATCAGATAAATCAGCACCACTTACCGGAATAAAAGATAATCCTTTATTCAAAACATTTCACACTATATCAGTTAAGCATCATTTGGAAATATTCCAAACTAATTCATATCTGTTACTGTCCACATCTTTTTTAATGTCTTTACATTACATAGAACTGGCAGTACAGTAAATGCGACATGCTGTACTGCACCTAAAACAACTACCTGCAGTTATGATGCTTGCCATCTTACAGTGTTTCACTCTATGGGGCAAGCTGTTCATTTGTTGCACTTTAGTGGAGAGGTGCTGAGCACACAGGTTAAATAGAAGCTCATGCAAATATTTATACTGTAGATGTTTAATAGGTGTCTAACCTGGTGAAGTTTGGTGTGTTGATAATAGATATTGAATCATGACATGCTGATAATTTGGTTCCATAAGAGCAGAACAGTAATATTTTGTAGAAAGCATCACAGGGTAGTACTGTAGCTTTCACTGCTTGGATCTTGTCTGCAATATATCTGACCAGTGTCTGTACATGTGCAGTCTGAAAGGAGAGTCATTCATGTACACAGACAACCCTCTCTTCTTACATCCCAGCACTCAGACTTGTGAGAGATGTGCTTATATCTCCAAACTGGAAGCCATGCACTCGCCAGCCAAGACTGGAATAGCTGGTCAAGAGGAGAAGGTCAACATCTGCACCACACCACATGGAACACATAGCCCTCCAGGACACCTACCATTGCAGCCCTCACATAAAAACACAAACCACACACTCACCTTCATGGAGGCTCTCAATAGAAATCTACCCAAACAGCAGAGACCTCCAAGGCAGAAACACACTCAACCACCACAACATGGCACAAACCACAAGACACATAGCTTACCTATACAGTGTGCCCCTCAACCCAAAACAGCTTGCCCAATACAATAATCATAGGTGACTCAATAGTGAGGCACACTGATGTCCCACTCACTAGGCTGAATAAGGAGAAGGTAACAGTCAGCTGTCTATCAGTGCCAGAATTTGACACATAACACACTCACTCAGGTCACTCCACAACAAGTACAAGTATGACTCTGTCATTGTCCATGTGGGTGTGAATGACCTGAGATGTACCTCCCTGGACTACATGAAAAGAGACATGGTGGAGCTCTCGGATTATGTGGCCCAAGCAGGTATGACCCTAGCCCTGAGCAGCATCTTACCATCACCCAGAATGATATCTCAGTACAAACATAAAATGATTGACTTCAACAATTGGCTAAGTTTCTGGTGTCTTTCTAAGGGGATCCAGTATCTGTCTGCTTGGGATGACATGATTGACAGACCTCGATGCTTTACCAGAGATGGCCTGCATCTGTCACCCCTGGGTTTCTGGGTACTAGCTAAGGCTCTTGCCACCCCTATAGTGTCTTTTCTTGGCAGTGTTCCAAAGACCAAATTACTGCTGTAACAGCTATAAATAAATACAATCTGAAGGTCATACTGCTTAATGCTAGAAATCTCAAGATGCACTCGCTCAAAGCACTCCTCAAAATGGAGGATATCGACATTTGTGCTGTAACAGAAACCTGGTTTAAAGCAACAGAAAGCACCCCTGCGCTACCAGGCTATAACTCATTCCACACTTTTCGGCCCCAGAACATGGACCGAAGCTCCAAAGGGGTCTATATCAAAAGAGCGAAGAGGTGTTTAATCGAACACCTCTTTGTCGACACACAAAGAGCAAATGCAGTAAAGTGCGAACACTCAAAACAGCGATTTCTTTCCCTGGGAAAGAAATTGCTTGGCCATCTCTGTGTGTTTGCCCCTTTCTCCACTGTAGTGCGATCTTAGAGTTGGTATATTTAGTTAGGAGGGGTGTGGGGGGCATAACCCCCCACGTTGTTATGTTTGAAAGTGTGTGTGTGTGTGTGTGTGTGTGTGTGTGTGTGTGTGTGTGTGTGTGTGTGTGTGCATGTGCGTTTGTGCTAGCGATTTCTTTCCCAGAGAAAGAAATCGCTGTTTTGAACATTCATGCTTTAGTGCGTTCGCTCTTTATGTGTCGACGAAAAGGTGTTCAATTAAACGCCTCTTCAGTCTTTTGATATAGACCCGCTCCAAAGGTGGTGGTGTCTCCATATTCATAAAGGATATGCACACCTCCAGACTAGTAGCCCAGCATAACGTATCTGAGATATTCCAGGTACAACTAACATTGGGTAAGACAGTGATTTAGGTCATAACCTGTTATAGGTCCCAACCATGTCCCAAGACTCTCACTCTACATTCCTAAGCACCCTGGAAACTATTAAGATCCAACCTAACATTCTCATACTAGGTGACTTCAAATACCCCTCCATCAGCTGGGAAAACTACTCATGCACCAATGCACTGGCCCAATGCTTCCTGGAATTCGTCAATTCCAATGCCCTGGACCAGCTCATTCTTACCCCACTAGAGAAAGCAACATCCATGACCTGGTTAATACTATTTATTTTATTTATTTATTTTACATTTGTTGACTGGGATAGTCCGACTGGATACATGTCCATTTTCAGCGGAGGCCCAGGGAGAAAAGCTCCAAGATAATAATTCACATTGAACATATAGTAAATGCTAGTTTCAAGCAGATTACAGTCATAAGCAATACCAGCATTTAGCACATATAGTACTAACTTATTATAAAACACTTTACAAAACATAACATTATTTTCAAAGTTAAACATACATAACATTGCATTCAGGTTTAAGACACACTGAGCAGCAGTTATACAATTGACCCTTCCTGAAATGGAGTGGTAGAAAAAAGTCAGAAGTAGTTGAAGGTAAGGCACCTAAGAAATAGAGAGGTCACTAGTCGGGTTAGTGCAAGGACATAACCAATGAGTTTTGAAGTATTTCTTGAGTTTGTTTTTGAACTGAGTTAGTGAGGGTTCTAGGGTCAAGTCAGCTGGGAATCTGTTCCATATTTTTCCAACAGAGTTGGCAAACAGAAAGTCCCCAGCTGAGTAGTTGGATTTGTATGTTTGAACTAGGAGTCTAGTGAATGATCACAGTGGCCAGGTGCTGGTGTAGGGACTGATAATATTTTTTAGTACAGGTGTATTTTCTGGTTGGTAAAGGATTTTATGTGCCACTATTAGCTGGTTGAACTGCAGTAGGCTTGGCTGTTCAACCAGCCTAGGCGATTTAGGTTATGACAGTGGTAAGTCTGGTAGGCTGTGCCAGTAGCAAATCTGGCAATGTGGTTATAGCAGGGTGATAGTTTATTAAGATCTGTTTTGTTTAAGTTGGAGAATAGAGGTGAGGCATAGAGAAGAGTTGATAGCAGATGGGAATGGGCAATTGCAGTTCTAGCAAGTGGGATAAGGAAAGGTTTGATTCTGTAAAGAGAGCCAAGTTTTTATTAATAGTTTTGATATTTTGATTGATATGCACATCAAACTTCAGGTTGTTATCAACTATGACACCCAGTAGTTTAGTTTGGGATTTTGGGGGGATGATAGTGCCATTGTTAGCAGTTATGTTGAAGGATGGCAGGGGAGTCCTGCATGTGGGGGAGAAGAGGAGCAACTTAGTTTTGCTGGGGTTTAGGATTAGATGTTGATTGGGGAGCCATTTTTCCACCTTATTGAAGGTATTTTGGGTTAATGTGAATAAAGTAGCTGGTGAGGTGTCAGAACAAATCAAGGTGGAGTCATCCGCATATTGAATGCAGGTAGCATCTGGGATGGCTGAATGAAGGTTGTTGATAAAGATGGAGAAAAGAAGGGGTCCTAGTATCGAGCCCTGGGGGACTCCTAATGTGATGGGTAGGTGAGATGATAGCTTGTCCTGCCATAGGACTGTCTGTTGCCTGCCCTGCAGGTAGGATTGAAACCATTGGAGTGCATGGTTGTTTAAGGAGAAGGCCTTCAAGGTATTTATAAGCATTTTGTGATCAACTATGTCAAATGCCTTGGATAGATCTAGAAAGAGTGCTGAGGATAGTTTGTTATTATTGTGGTTGTGGTTAATGACTTTAGAGAAAGAGAGGAGGGCAGAAGTAGTACTGTGATGTGGCTTGACGCCATGCTGAAAGTTGGACAACAGCTTGTTCTGTGTGAGGTAGTGCATGAGCTGTATGTGTACACACCACCATAATTTTAGCTAGAGGTGACAGAATAGCTATGGGTCTAAAGTTTGACAGTTCAGTGGAACTGCCTCCTTTATGGAGAGGTATGACATGGGAGATTTTCCATATAGTGGGTACAGTAGCTTCAGATATAGCTCTGTTGATCAAGATTGAGATGGAGTATGCTATGGTGTCAGCAGCCTTTTGCAGATAGTCTGCTGGGAGGAGGTCGGCAGCCAGGGTGGTGGGTCTTAGTTTCTTAAGTAGGGCATGAATAAGTTGAGTAGGAACAGGTTGGAAGGTAAAGTATGTTTGGCTACTGGGTGTGGCTACATTAGAATTAGAGCCATTGGAAGAGAGTTGGCTGACTAGAGACTGGATAGTCTCTGTGAAGAAGCTGTTGAAGTTATTAGCAATGTTTACTGGGGATTTTTGTTGGAAAGCTGAGGGGGGTGCAGTGGCGGTTTGGCCTGGGAGGAATAGTTTGTTTATTCCTGCCCAGAACTTTTGAGGTTTGTTTTGGTGTTTTTGCCGTAGATGGTAGTAGTGGTTCTTTTTGTCTAAGGTTATGGATTTTTTGGTGTCATTCCTTAGCTGTCTGAATCTTAGTCGATCAAGTGGGGCTTTTGTTTTTCGGTAGGTGGCCCATGCTTTGTTTCTGAGTGAAATTTTGGTTTTGGTATCTTTAGAAAGCCATGGTGCAATATTAACTTTGGTTCTAATAGAGTGACTGGGAACATGGGAGTTAAGAATAGCAAGGAATGTGGTGTTAAAGTATACTACTGCTTCATCTAGGGGGAGACTTTTTAGTACTGACCAGTTGCATGCCTTAAGTTCATTTTGAAACTTGGTGAGAGTAAAATTCTTATTGTTTCTTAATGTTCTATAGGTGGGTTGGTAGGAACAGTCTACTTTGAGCTTGATTACATAGGTGAGACAGGGGCAATTGCTGCTCTACACCAATAGTCATTTCCTCCCTGGTTAGATCCAACCACAATCTAGTCACCATGGAAATCCAAATCTCACCCACACCCCCTGCAAAGGTATCCACCATGAAAAACTTTTCCAAAGCTGACTTTGTACTCCTAAAAACACAGGTGGCTAACTTCATGGCACCCATGCCAATGGAAAATAGATGCACGATGGCCGAATCATACACCAATGCACTGTACAAACATGTACATAATTGCATGGAACTAGCCAAACCCAGCAGAATCAAAATGCTCTCCTCCAAAAAAAAAGAAGCCAGTTTGGTGGTCCCCTGCCATTAATAGACTCTACAACAGAAGGAAGAAACTGTTGCAGAAAAAGGTGAAGTCCCAAGACTGGAAAAAGTCCCTTATTAGCCTCAACAAAAAGTTGAGATCCCTCATCAAAACCTCCAAAGCTAGCTATGAAGGCAGAATTGCAACAGACACTAAACACAACCACAAAGCCTTCTATAGTTATATCAAGAATCTCCATGGCAATACCCAGATTTGCTTTGAGTAACTGCACAATGGTACCTCCTATACTGAGCCAACAGATATTGCCAACATACTGGCTGACAGATTCAGTGCCAACTTTACCCCCCCCCCCCAAACGACCAGTATCAATACCGGAAGAATGCCAGGCACCCAGCATTACTGCAGCACAGGTTAAAGCTGCATTGTCTAAGGCCAAGAATACAGCTTCCATGGGACCTGACAATATCCCTGGCTGTGCTCTACACAAATTACAAAGTGAACTGGCACCACATCTGTGTGCTCTGTTCACTCACAGCCTCACCTCAGGCTTTGTCCCTACCAAATGTTGCACTGCTGCAGTCATCCCTCTCCATAAAGGAGGAGTGACTACAGACCCTGGAAATTATTGCCCCATTAGCCTGACGAGTCTGTTATGTAAGGCTATGAAGTGCAACATCATGGACCTAATTAACAAGGATATAGGGAATCTCCAAACTCTAGATCCCAAGCAATTTGGTTTTGTGAAAGGTAGATCATGCCTGCTCAACCTGGTTGACTTCTTTGAGTCAGTCACCAGAGCCGTGGATGAAGGTAAGGCAGTTCATACAGCCTACCTCGATCTGGCCAAGGCCTTTGATACATTCCTCACTCAGGAATTATTGATAAACTCATCAAACTAGGCATCAACCCCTATATCGTTAGGTGGGTTGCAAATTGGCTCACAGTTAGAACCCACAATGTGAAAGTAGCGGAGCCGACCAGTCACGAGTGGAGTCCCACAGGGATTGGTCCTAGGTCCTCTCCTGCTTGGCATCTACTTCTCAGAAGTCCTGGCCAACAAAGAGGGAGACTGGCTGACCAAATTCACAGACAACTGCAAGCTGGGAGCCATTATTAACTCCCCAAGTGATGCAGATATCCTACAGAAAGGCCTCACTGAGACCAATAACTGGTGTCAAAACCATGGCCTTAAGCTTAATGCCAAAAAAATGCGTTGTCATCCCCTTTGGGAAAAACTCAGTTCCCACTAATTACTGGTTTACTATCATATACCCAAAATGTATTCAGTTGACTGTTCACATGGTCGACCAAGATTGTGCGAAATTCACAATGTCGAATATTGGAATTGCCGAAATACATGTCGACTGCTGCATCGGGATGGGTTTTAGTCAGAAAGTTCTTCTACATCTCATTACTAAGGGTTTTGCATCCAGGAAGAAAGAGGTCATCATTTCTCTCTACTCTTCCCTCATTAGACCAATCATAGAGTATAATGCCACATATGGCATGTACCTCACTAGACAGATGCCACAGCTGGACAGGCCACAAAAGCACACACACATATATATATATATATACAGAAAGAGAGAGACAAATATATTTGTATACATAGGCGCACACACACACACACACACACACACACACACACACACACACACACACACACACACACACACACACACACACACACACACACACACACACACACACACACACACACACACACACACACACACACACACACACACACACACACACACACACACACACACACACACACACACACATATATTGGATGGTGCAGCAGTTGCATTGTTGCCTCACAGCAAGAAGTTCTCCAGTTTGATTCTTGGCTGGGGTGCCTTCTGTCTAGAGTCTGCATGTCCTTCCTGTGTTCATGTGGGTTTCCTCTGAGTGTTCTGGTTTCTTCCCATGTTACAAAGACATGCATCTGGAGTGTTTCTCCTCAGGCCTTTGCTGAAAATTGGCTTTGTTCCAAGTCAGACTTTCCTGGTAAACAAATGTTAAATAAATAAATATAGACACACACACACACACACACACACACACACATATATATATATAGAGAGAGAGAGAGACAGAGATATTTATATTTACACACACACACACACACACACACACACACACACACACACACACACACACACACACACACACACACGGGTGTACCTGAGTACCTGACATGAACTACACAACATAAGTTCAACAGTATAAAGTTTGATTGAAAAATATCTAAACTGAAAAATACTCTGACAAAATTGTGGTTATCCTAGGGAAGAGTTTATTCCCTTTTCCCACTGTTGAGTGACCTAGCAGTTGGTATATATAATTAGCAGAGGGTGTGGGAGATGCAGTGGGGCTTGCTCCCCCTGGAAAAAATATTGGAAAATGTGACACACTCTAACCACAAAGAAAACCACTGAAAACTCTGAAAATGTAAAATCACATTTTCAGTGTTTTTGCAGGAGGGGAAATCCCCCCTGCTAGTTATATATGCCAACTCCAAGGTGTGGGGAAAGGGCATAAACCCTCCCCTAGTATAACTTCAATTTTGTCAGTGCTTTTAGTTTAGATATTTTTCAGTTTGGATCTTTTTACTTTTAGATATGTTTCTGTTGGTCTTTCTACTGTTGATCCTATACTGTTTAGATCATTTTGAGGTACACCCATATTTAAAAAAAAAAAAAAAAAAATATATATATATATATATATATATATATATATATATATATATACAGAGAGAGAGAGAGAGATAGCTACACACACACACACACACACACACACACACACATATATATATGTGTGTGTGTGTGTGTGTGTGTGTGTGTGTGTGTGTGTGTGTGTGTGTGTGTGTTCGAAGAATTGGGGATACAGAGGGCCTTGCATCTCCTCCACTCCTACAAAAAAACCCAGCTTTCTTTGGATGTCTGCTGAAGATAGTTTCCATGTACATTCGACCAAAACTGCCTTCAGCAACTTGACCTTAATCCATCAAATGGAATTGGAAAGAGGCAAATACTGTACCCTGGGCTAAAGGAAGCTGTTTGTTAACAGCTGAGAGCTTTAATCCTCTGCACTGACTTGAAGAACTTATTGCTGGAAACAAGGATAACCTTTGATAAAGCATAAGAAACAATAGTCATGTTAATGCACTCAAATCATAATGTCCATGGAAGTCATGACAACGAATGCCATGGATATGCAATAAGATTTGGCTGAATGCACTAACAGCAAAATATCACTAACCCCAGTCAAAGGTCAGAATCATTTTGCTGTGACAGATTTTTATTGTATACTTATGATTGCTGGCTTACCAAAAGTTTTAAAGCAAATGCTATAAAAAGGGCCATGTTAACAGATTTTGTAAATGTCAGAGTGCTGAACTTAAAAATGGCACTAATACGCAGAAAAAATAACGTAGGTAGCACAGACAGTACTCCTGAACTCAAATCTGTAAGTTAGAAAGAATGTGACAGGTAAGACCTTCATTTCAACAACAAATAATCATGTGATTATGTGGTCATGTGGGTAATTACAGAAGCAGCAGTAAGGAGGCTTAATGTAGAGGTAGATACTGGGGCTCCAACATTTATTATTTCTGTGATAGACCACAAGGTGTTTTCTTAGATTTGCAATTAACAAACGTTTATGTACTTTTAGAGACTGTGTAATGTGATAAAATACATTCAAAGACACTTGAATTAAAAAAAATGACAACTAGATTTATATACATGTGCCTGAGTACCATTATTTTATAGAAAATAGATTTAGCAGTTGGTGACACGGTGGTGCAGTGGTTTAGCACTTGAGTTTCTAGTTCAGTTCCTAACACTGGTGTCTTTTGGGTAATGTCTGCACGTCCTCCCTTTATCCAGATAGATTTTGTCAGGATCTTTCATTTCCTCCTACATTCTAAACTCATGTTGTTAGGTGAATTGGCAACCCTCCAACTTCCCCATAGATATGTATGAGTGTGCGTGTCTCCTGTAATAGATTGGTGACCTGTCCAAAATCAGCTCCATGCTTTGAAGTCCACTGCTTGATGGGGAAGTCTGACTACTTCATGGCCCTAAACAGGATAAAGCAGTTATTGGAAAAAAAATGAACAAATGAATGAATTTAGCTGGCTGAAGTAATTTTGAGTTTTTTTTTTCTGGATTTATGTGGTCTACCACAAAATGATTTCTGAGAAGTCATCATTAAAATACTGTTACCATTCTTTAAAGACACATAGTCCTACCTTATGAATGATAATGATGTAATTATCTATGGGAGAGTCACAAAAAAACAAAGTTCAAAATAATATAAATGAATAGGAGTGTTATAAATTTAGCACTTCTCGTCATAAACATGTGATTGCTACCAGCAGACTGAGAAAACCTGTAAGTTAGTTGGAGGCTTGGGTGATAGACCTCAAAACATGTTGAAATGGAGGCTGCAATTAGGATTGGAGAATCACTGTCATAAATGAATGGATTAAAGACTTCAAGCAAATCTTTTTGATGACTAAAGCTCTGAGGAAACAGTTATTTGCTTTGAAAAATGCAATGTTCTATGTGAAATACTTCAGGATAACATAAGGAAACCCATCAGCACTATTTAAAGGAAACAGAAGCTACAAATAGTTACATTTTGATGAGCAGAGTTGTCATAATTTGGCAGGGAAGGGAACTCTAAAAGTATCCTCACAACGAAAACTACATACTTCAGTGCCGTCACAAATCTGTGACAGTATATTCCAAGTGCCAGTACATACAGTTATTAGCAGCACAATCATTATGACTTTATCAAAAAGCAGACTAGGTACAGTTTGGGCCTACTATGACCAGATCCTTCTTCACACATGGATAATTGAAAGGACCAATGCTATAGACTGAAAGAATAATGGACCATTCACCAGAGATAGAAAGAAGACCATACCATATACCATAAATGGAAGGATGACTGTACTACCCCTCATGGGTGGAGGGCTGCCCATTCAACTTAACACAGATGGATATGCAACCCTGACCATAGCATTGTCCAGAGACAGATGACCTTTTTTAGTGCTAGTATACATGACTACTGGCTATAGCTGTGCTGCCAGATGTGTGAAAAGGGATATAAAGGGTACTGTAGTATAGAAAGATGGCCGTTCTTGAGTACAAAAAATATATCACTTAAACAGTAACAGAGAGTCCTGGTAGAGAAGTTTACCCTGATACCAATTTTATCTGATGAGCCTATACAGGTTACCAGTATACCTTTCCCAGGCTTTTTGATTACGTTATTTTTCAAGCTGACTTGAAGTATTGTCATTAAACACCTATTGGACAAAAAGTATATTGATTTGCTGTGTGCAGGTTGTTTTATATGTGTATATATTATTATTGTTACCTACAATGAGGCTGGAGATATAGTAAACCTACTGGCCAATAAATGTATCTCTTTATCCATCTCTTCCGCAGCAAATGTCCCTCAATATATACCAGATATTGGCTCAGCTCCAGCTATCATACAGGACCAAGTCCTAAAAGTGCTATCAAACCCCTAAAATACTGCATCAATGGGTCTTGACAATATGCCTGGATGCATTTTAAATAGCATGAAGCATGATTTAGCTACACCCTTAACAACACTGTTCATTTTCAGACTCCATACAAGTTTTGTACCAAGCAAATAGAAAACAACTACAGTTATTCCCCTGCATAAGGAAGGGCCTTCTACAGACACAGGCAATTACAGACCCATAAGTCTGACCAGCCTAATATGCAAAGCCATAGAAAGACTTAGCATGGAATTAATCAGTCAGGATATAGGGTACCTCCAGCACTGGGCTTATCTCAGTTTGGATTCATCAAGGGCAGGTCTTGCTAACTCAACTTGGTTGATTTTTTGGAAAGGTCTTCAAAGCAATGGATGAAAGCAAAATGGTACACACCACATCCCTCAACCTGGCCAAAGCATTTGACACAATTCCCCGCTCAGGCATAGTAGATAAGATAAACAAACTGGGAATAAACCCCTGTGTCACCCACTGGACTGCCAGCTGGCTCATAGATAGGATGCAGATAATCAAAATAGTGGAGTTTAAGTCCACAAAGAGACCAATCAACAGTGGAGTTCCTCAGGGTTCTTTGCTGGGACCTCTCCTGTTTTGCATCTATTTTTCTGAAGTAAAAGACAATACCAAAGGGCTCTGGCTGACTAAGTTTGCAGATGACTGCCAGATAGGAGCAGTCATTGGATCCCCAAATGACTTAGCCATCCTGCAGGAAGGTTTGTTTCAAATAAATAACTGGTGCCAAAATCAGTTTCTGAAACTAAATGCAAAAAATGTATTATTGCATCCTTTGAGAAGTCATCAAAGTCATCAAACCCATGGAACTATCACATTAACAATACACCCCTAAGAAATTAACCCAGTTGTTTGGGATTTAGGAATTTATGTGGACAGTGATCTAAAGTTTGACCAACATGTGTCTATTGTTATAAGAAAGTACTTCTATATTGTACAGCTTATAAACAAAGGGATTGTGTCTAGATCTAGAGATGTCATTGTTTCCTTTACTCAGCCCTCATTAGGCCAGTCATTGAATATAATGCCCCCTTTGGCATGTATCTGTCCAGACACATGCAACAACTGAAACGGTGACAGAGATACCTTACTAAAAGGATACAAGGCCTAAACCACATGCCCTACATGGACTGACACAATGCCCTGTCACTATACTCAGTATCCTACAAACTACTAAGAGACGACCTGTGTCTGCCATTCAAGGCATCTTCTGACCCATTACTGATTAATTTATTGTCAGCAAGTCAAATGGCATCAGAAATATTCTTTTTATGGATCCAAATGTCTTCTGCAACATCAACAAAACAATTTGGAGGGACAGATATATCTTGCAGGGGATACTGCTGCTCTGGAGCAAACTCCCATCCACATAAAACAAAATTCAGCCCTGTCCATATTAAAGCACAACATTGATCTATGGATGGAAAACAGAAAATGTTTCCCATGACTACCTTCTGTACTACTGATGGACAGAGCAGCTCCTAAATGCTTTATCCCACCCATGTGTCCCCTCAAATTATCTATGGTATAGTCCAAGTTATTTTCTTTAGGGATAATATATAATTATCAACCATGGGATGGTTAAGGCCATTCTCTAACAAAATGGGATAGGTTAATTTTAACACAAAAAAGGAAATGTGCTAGGCGTAAAATGGCCTTCAAGGGTAGCTAGCTTAGTACTTATCTATGAACTTATTTGAACTACAATAAACAGTACAGGGTCTCTCTCATTTTCTCTTTCCACCTGGCAAGTCTTTATTTAATGTTATGTTATGCTGTACATAGCTTACTTAGTTGAGATGCAACAATTACCATTGCTATGGTCTCTCCGTTTCATTAGCAATAAAATTCTGCCTGAAAGACGGCACATGTGATCAACTGAAAACTATATCCTGCCCAGTTCAACATTAGGTTTTTATCAGCTTTGCTTACCTAAAAAGCAAATTCACCTGTTCCCATATCCTAAATAATTATGGCATGAAGTTAACAAGCATACTGGTAGAAATACAACTGTACCTCTTATCTGGATGCTGACCCACTGAGTTAATTTAAGACCATAAATAAGCATTTTTGATTTTCTATGCATTATTGCATCCCATACCTGCTGATCCACCTCCACAACCATCAGTGGTATGGCTGTCAGTCAGGCAACCTCAGGATTCCTTTAAACCTCAACTAGTTTCCTCTCATATGCATACCATATAGTGCTCAAGGGCTGGATGTGGAGTGGACACTGTATGGGGGTGTCACTCACACTAGTGATCCAACTCTTTCAACAGCCCCATCCTTCTTGCAAATAGAGGCTTCTTTTAAGTCTCTGAGCTTTCCCAAGGATTCTTGATAGAGCACACATATTCCAAAGATAAACATCCATTACCATCTGTCCATGGATGGGTGAACACCCTGTTTCCCATCATTCCTTTCCCTATCTGGCTTGCTTCTTCAGTGTCTTGGCTACTAATGAAACCCAGGTTATCTAGGCTATAGTCAGGACCTAATAACATTAGGAATGTATTCCTGTCTTAGAAATACCATCACATTCAAACAGTAAAACTTGTCACCTATCTCCTACCCAATGACTATTCCTATAGTTTTTTTTTTTACATTTCAAGTTGCTATCATGCAAATAAAATATTTACTGTAATCCTTAAGTCATTTAGGTGTCACCAGTATGGTTGACTTTATGTCTGTTGTTTCACAATGTATTCTAAATTTATTTCTATCTCACTAATATATATTATTAATCATTCATTAACCACTGGGGCTATATATTTAAGATGGAAAACATTCATATTAATTCTGGCATTACCACAGACTATGACATTTTTTGCCCTATCACTTTCTTCACTGAAAGAGTTAAAAATCATGGAAAAGAAAATGGCTGATTAATAGCAGGAATATTTCTGTAAGTACATAGTTTTAATGAGAGTATGATATGGATTTAGAAATGTGCACAGCATTATAACCACAGACTGACCACTGACTGATATTCTCTGTATCGTGGATGAGGGTTTTCTAAAGTAATGTATTTATTGTAACCTTACTAGATTCTTTATTTATGTTGATTACAACCAACACTTCAAAAAACGACGTGACTATAATTACTTGTGGTCGTCGTTTGTTTTTCACCAGCTGCTTGGTAGGATGTATAATGTAAGCTAAAATTCCAAACTCCCTTTCATTAATAACGTCAGGGCTTGGGACTGAGACAGTACTTGCCATATAGCTAAATATCCTCCCTTTTGACCTGCACAAACTGTCAATAATGGTGTGTCTAGATGGTTTAGTTATCATCAAAGCTTCTACTTTGTTTAACTGTCCCCTGGCTCTTTACTGGATGGTTTCCTCAAATGATGCATTTGTTTATGAAACAATAGCTTATGGTCTTTGTAAACAAAACTTGAGACATTTATTTCTGACACCCACATAAGTTAAATGGAATATTTCATTTGGCAACATCCCCGGACTACTAGTTAACCCTCAGATTTGTAAATGCCTTCGTCTTGACATTTAGCAATATTCCACTGACCTATCCTATGTTTTTTGACTGTATCAGCAACGAGTGTGACATTTACCTGATATTCTGCTATAAGACTGCATACTTTCTTATGGGTGAGTTATCATTTTATCCCATCTTTATAATGTTGTCTGACAGTCTATTGAAAAATAAGCATTTTGTCTCATCTTTACAATGCTGTCTTTTTGGCCATGTAGTCTTTAGATATTATAAGATCTCAAGGTCTCTGCTCTTTTAATTGGTTCAATTTTTCCAATTACAACACAACATTGCCTAGTTAAGTGAATTCCTCAGAATCATCACATAGAAGACAAAGAGAGGCTGAGGGAATCAAACCCTGGACTACAGGAAGCAACTCAATGCATCAGTCCTGTGTTCCAATTGCCAGAAAGTTGCACTCTAAGGCATTGTGAAGTCCTTATACCTTTGCACAAGTCATTAGTGATGTCCATTTAGGAATATAAAAATACATCTATTTACCATTTAAAAAAAGTTGGCATAGATGGAATGGGTACATGAGCATTTTACCCTTAGAACGTACAGTATGAAACATGGACATCACAGTGCAAGACTGAAGCTTCTGGGTTGATATTCCATTAAATATTATTTTGCCAAGGGAAGCTTGTATAACATTTTTCTAGTAACATAAAGCCTAGTAATCTCAGAAGGTTGTAATAATAATAATAATAATAATAATAATAATAATAATAATAATAATAATAATAACAATGCCTATTTGTTAAACACGTGAGGCCACTGGAGATGCACTCTCTTTTCAGGAGTGACCCATGAGTAATGTCAGGTTAAGTGACTTGCTTAATGGCACATAGTAGACAAATTAGATCTGAAGGAACCAAATCATGTACCACAGCTCACAGCATAAATCCTCTGTACCAACTGACACTCTAGTCAGATATAACCCCGAAGAGGAATTAGGAAGACAGGGCTGGTGCTAACCGTACCTGGAAAGCACAGTGGGAAGAGGGGATGACCATTTCCTATTTATTTTTTCTACATGTTGGAACCACTTACCAAGGAATTTAAGATATTATGAAAACTTAAAATAATTCAAAAGGGAATTAGGCAAATATATTGAAATGAAGAAATTTATATGAGCGGTACTAATTTAAAATGACCTCCAGTAAAAACTATGTTCAAAACTTCAAAACTCCAGCAGAGTACGTTACTTTGTCACTTTTTCACAAAACTAGATCACCATTCTGCTTCTCTTGTGAAAAATTAATAAAAGAGAGAGTTATTTTAGCAATCTGTACTTTGGTGTTCATTCTTGAGCACAACAAATATTGTCTTCCTTTGGCCCAGTGATTAAGTAAACAACCCTCTACATATCTTCACAGACCACAGGATAAAGCAAGTATTTTGCTGCCCCTCTACTCTTCCCTCATCAGACCCATTATTGAGTACAATGCACCAATTGGAATGTACCTGGCTAGACATCTCCAGCAGCTGGAGAGACCACAGAGGTACCTAACCAAGAGGATTACTGGCCTCAAACAGTTGCCCTATGCAGCACGATTGAAAAAGCTAAGTCTGTTCTCTGTTGCATACCGCTTTCTCAGAGGCGATCTCTGTCTAACGTACAGAGCCATGTCCAACCCAGAATTGTTGAACATGCTCCATCTTAGCAAAACCAAATCTACTCAAGCTACACGCTCTAGGGATATAAACCTCAACACAACAATGAATAGAACATGCTGGAGGGATAGATTCCCTTCGCAGAGACTTCCCTTACTATGGAACAGGGTCTCGATCTACATAAGACAAAGCCCCTCACTATCACTCTTCAAGAGGAACCTTGATGAGTGGATGGGTAACAGAAAGTTCACACCGGGGATCACTAGATAGGGGCCAAGGGTACTAGCTGCTAGTACAAGGGTCTAGGGAACTACTAAAGGGGCGGTGAATACCGCACAATGTGGCTGGGCTAATATATGCCTTCGGGCAGATAGCTCAGTACCAACCTATGAACCTATGAACCTATAAGAGCCCAGGGACAAATCTCAAGAAAACAAACTGGACTTTTTCTTCTGCACAACCTACAACTCAAAAGAATCTATTTTGTAATGTATTCATCTAACTGGGTAAACCTAAGGACAGGTACTTCTTTACAGAGGCAATCTGGGATGAGTGTCTAGTTAAGTTATTTGGTCCAAATCACACAGGATTTAACTGAAGACTGAGGAAAGGCAAACCATAATTACAGGATTAAACTCATTAGCCTTAATCCTTTGCCAGGCTACCTGCTACATTCAAAAACTCCTATAGCTCTTAGCACATAGATACACATCTGAAATTGGCATTCTTATTTGAATATTGTAAAAAATAATAATAATAATAAAGTAAACTCCATCTCTGATTTCCTACTGTTCTACCTTTTGCTAATATTTATTTTAAAGTGATTTTCTGATGTTAGTAAACAAATAACGGTATTTGATGAGTCAGATTCCATGATGCATTTTCCCACTTTTCTGTACTTATTTATCAGGACTGCTTTTTTATTAAACCATGACAGAAATAAATGTAGTATTTCCTACTGTGATGTTATCCTTGGGGTAATGTTTCTGTTGCATCCATGCACTTTAATTGGGCACCTTCTTGCATGCATGCACATAAAAATGCTATTTAACCTTAGCCTTACTACAGGATATGTACCTGAACACTGGCGTACAGCAACAGTGGTCCCACTCCACAAAGGGGGTACCTCTACAGAGCCTGGGAACTACCGCCCCATAAGCTTAACCAGCCTGGTCTGCAAAGCTATGGAAAGAATCATTATGGAACTCATAAACAGAGACATAGGGGACCTACAGACACTTGAACCCACCCAGTTCGGCTTTGTAAAGGGCAGATCCTGCCTTTTGAATCTGGTTGACTTTTTCAAAACAGTCACCAGAGCCATTGATGAGGGCAAAGCAGTCAATACAGCCTACCTGGACTTGGCTAAGGCCTTCGACACAATACCACACTCAGGCATCATAGATAAGCTCAACAGCTTAAATGTAAACCCTTATGTCACTAGATGGGTTGCAAACTGGCTAAAGGACAGAACCCATAAAGTTAAAATCGCTGGAGCAATGTCAGACTCAAAGCCAGTCACAAGTGGTGTCCCACAAGGATCTGTCCTGGGACCACTCTTGTTCGGCATTTATTTCTCAGATGTTAAAGCAAACATGGGAGGGTTGCGGCTGACAAAGTTCGCAGATGACTGCAAACTAGGCGCCATAGTCGATACACCAGCGAACACATACATCCTACAAAAAGGTCTCACAGATACGGACAACTGGTGCCGGAGTCACGGCCTTAAACTAAATGCCAAAAAATGTATAGTCATCCCCTCTGGGAAAAACAAAGTACCCACAAATTATCACATAGACAGCAACCCACTGAGTACGGAAAAAGTAATCAGAGACCTAGGGACCCAAGTCGACAGCGACCTCTCATTTGACACCCACGTTGCCAAAGTGGTTAGAAAAACATTCTACCTTGCACACCTCATCATGAAGGGATTCACATCCAGATCCAAGGATGTCATTGTACCCCTATACTCCTCCCTCATCAGACCCATGATTGAGTACAATGCCCCATTTGGTATGTACCTCACCCAGCATTTGCAACAGCTGGAGAGACCACAAAAGTACCTCACCAAGAGGATCAAGGGTCTCCAACATATGTCTTATTCTGCCAGACTAAAGAAACTCCAGCTCTATTCAGTAGCATACCGCCTGCTCAGAGGTGATCTCTGCCTGACATACAAGGCCATGTCCAATCAGGATCTGATGGACATGCTCCACCTCAAAAAATCCAAATCCATCAGGACCACGAGAGCTAAAGACTTAAACCTCGGCACAAGTATGAATAGGACATGCTGGAGGGATAGATTCATAACCCAGAGGCTTCCCATGCTTTGGAACAAGATCCCAGTTCATGTTAGGCAGAGCCCCTCACTGACTCTCTTCAAGAGAAATCTTGATGAGTGGATGGGAGATCGTAAGTTTACCCCAGGGGTCACATCTGTGTCACTGCCAGACAGGGGCACAGTAAACTAATTTTATTATATAAGGGGACCTTCATTGTGTCATTACTAGACAGAGGCACAGTATTCTAAATCTATTCTGTGCATTTTTGTACCATTTCATGGCGTGGCGAAAGCCACATCACTGTGGCTAGGCTTACAAATGCCCCAGGGCAGATAGCCTAGTACTAAACTATGAAACTATGAAACTATGGTGGTTCATCCATTAAAGTCTACAGATGCAAAGCACATTTTGTTCTACACTGACAGGTTAAAATTTACTGTTTTCCTCAGTGATGTCAGTGTATGAAAAGGGACTTTAAAAGTCTTTTTCTCCTCTGAAGTGAACTAAAAAAGTTCCTTAATGGTCAGAGGAGCTGTTTGTCAATTTTTGGCTGACATGCTGTGCTACAAAGGTAAGTTTAAAAAACATTAGAAGATCACTTTAAATACCTTTATTAAATATTTAAATTTTAAATAATGACACAGGTATACATACATTAAAAGAAAACAAACACTATATATATGTGTTTCCTTTTCAACAATTTTCATTCACTCCAACATTACAGAAATTGCCCAGTTCCCGCCTTCCCTTAAACCTCACTCCTCCTGGACATTATTATGGATTGTTCCCACAAATTCCATTTATTTCTATACTATCGTTTGTTCCTTCCCTTTTCTAAATATTCCACCTCCAGTTCTTTTACTTTCCTTACAATATTCAGTAGTTTGGTTACAGTTGGTTTATATTTTGATTTCTATTTTCTAGCAATGCTTTTTTGGCAGCAAATAACATTAACTTATTAAGGGCTTAGCTGTTGTTGTGTCTTTCGGCTTTTCCTGGTTAAGGGTCACCACAGTGGAACTCCGGTCCGCTA
>NC_056727.1:606524718-606557218 GCF_019279795.1 Protopterus annectens | reverse complement strand
ACATCATTTGCAATACCTGGACAACAGAAATTAAGAATTTTCCTGCTTTGTTCACTTAATGCCCTCATAGAGTCTGAAAAGGGGACATTATGGGATAGTATCATAACTGCCTATTGGGAGGCCCATGGCACTACCAGCCCATGTATCACTTCTCCCTCTAGCCCTTCTTCAGGAGTCCATTCTCTGCATGATAACCCTTTGTCCCAGTACATGGAATCCCCCTGTCCTTGAGGCTAAGGAGTCTCCTTAGCTGCCTCCCTCAAGTTCTTTAAGGTAGGGTCTGAGACATGAGTCTGCCTCAACTATTTCTTTGTTAGTCTCTCCAGTTCACCTTCCAGATTAAGTCTGGTAGATTCTGGGCAGTGATGTCTCTAATTCAAGATTACTACTGCAATCTAACTCTCCCATTTAAGTAGCCCAGTACATTTTGACAGCTGTGGCTTAAATTCAGGCTTGATGCTATTAACTGCTGCTAACTTCTTACCCTCAGAAATAGCCACACCATCAGCCTTGATTGATGATGAGGGCAATGGCTGAGTTTTCTACTGCTCCCTTTCTCAATTGCCTGCCTCCATACTTGCCTGCCTGCAACCACATGTGCACAAGGTACTGCATTATAACAATGCTTTCCTGTGGCACCACTAACTGGCATATCACCAGACACTACTATGTGCTCACCAGCATAGCTGGCTTAAAGTACATCCAGTGCTGATCCTCAGTGTACCACCTCACCACCTTTGCTCTTCAAAAAAAACTAGGACTTCTGTATACTGTAGAAAGCAGATTGGTGTATCCGCTTCTACAGCAGCCAGTCCATGTTCTCCTCAGCTCTTTGAATGAAGCAAAGGGCAATAAATAAATAAATAAATATATTAAAAGCAAGCAAAACAAGCAAAGTGCTTTTCTGTGCTGGAATTTTGGTGCACAGAAAAGCATGCTGCAGGAAGTCTCAGAGTAGTTGTCTCCTTTGCCCCACCCTTACTGCTCTACTGTATGTGCTGCTCTTCTTCCCTCTTTCCCAATTTAAGTAAACTCCAGCTAATGGTACCTGAAACGTTGTCTGTCCCAAGGCGGTGACTGGAGTGAAATGCCTGAATCAGCAGGGTTCCCTTTTAAAAACTGCAGGTTAACAATAGAATTTCCTGATGCTGCATCTTATTTCACATTGGTCTTTTCCTTTCACCAGGATAAAATAGATATCTCTGTGGTAGTGGTTGTTTCCTGACAACCCACCACTGTCCTAGCACTACCTCTGCTTGCTACTTCCCATGACCTTTGCACCTCACCTTGTCACAGTGGACATTTGTGCCATACATATCCCTTTGGTTACAGTGAAAACATTTCACCTCCAGATATAGTTTCATAGTTTCATAGTATAGTACTAGGCTATCTGCCCTGGGGCATTTGTAAGCCTAGCCATAGTGATGAGGCTTTTGCCACCCCATGAAATGGTACAAAAAATGTACAGAATAAATTTAGAATACTGTGCCTCTGTCTAGTAGTGACACAATGAAGGTCCCCTTATATAATAGAATTAGTTTACTGTGCCCCTGTCTAGCAGTGACACAGATGTGACCCCTGGGGTAAATTTACGATCTTCCATCCACTCATCAAGATTTCTCTTGAAGAGAGTCAGTGAGGGGCTCTGCTTAATATGAACTGGGATCTTGTTCCAAAGCATGGGAAGCCTCTGGGTTATGAATCTATCCCTCCAGCATGTTCTATTCATACTTGTGCCGAGGTTTAAGTCTTTAGCTCTCGTGGTCCTGATGGATTTGGATTTTTTGAGGTGGAGCATGTCCATCAGATCCTGATTGGACATGGCCTTGTGCGTCAGGCAGAGATCACCTCTGAGCATGCGGTATGCTACTGAATAGAGCTGAAGTTTCTTTAGTCTGGCAGAATAAGACATATGTTGGAGACCCTTGATCCTCTTGGTGAGGTACTTTTGTGGTCTCTCCAGCTGTTGCAAATGCCGGGTGAGGTACATACCAAATGGGGCATTGTACTCAATCATGGGTCTGATGAGGGAGGAATATAGGGGTACAATGACATCCTTGGATCTGGATGTGAATCCCTTCATGATGAGGTGTGCAAGGTAGAATGTTTTTCTAACCACTTTGGCAACGTGGGTGTCAAATGAGAGGTCGCTGTCGACTTGGGTCCCTAGGTCTCTGATTACTTTTTCCATACTCAGTGGGTTGCTGTCTATGTGATAATTTGTGGGTACTTTATTTTTCCCAAAGGGGATGACTATACATTTTTTGGCATTTAGTTTAAGGCCGTGGCTCCGGCACCAGTTGTCCGTTTCTGTGAGGCCTTTTTTTAGGATGTGTGTGTCTGCTGGTGTATCGACTATGGCGCCTAGTTTGCAGTCATCTGCGAACTTTGTCAGCCACAGCCCTCCCATGTTTGCTTTAACATCTGAGAAATAAATGCAGAACAAGAGGGGTCCCAGGACAGATCCCTGTGGGACACCACTTGTGACTGGCTTTGAGTCTGACATTGCTCCATCGATTTTAACTTTATGGGTTCTGTCCTTTAGCCAGTTTGCAACCCATCTAGTGACATAAGGGTTTACTTTTAAGCTGTTGAGCTTATCTATGATGCCTGAGTGGGGTATTGTGTTGAAGGCCTTAGCCAAGTCCAGGTATGCTGTATGGACTGCTTTGCCCTCATCAATGGCTCTAGTGACTGTTTTGAAAAAGTCAACCAGATTCAAAAGGCAGGATCTGCCCTTTACAAAGACGAACTGGGTGGGGTCAAGTGTCTGTAGGTCCCCTATGTCTCTGTTTATGAGTTCCATAATGATTCTTTCCATAGCTTTGCAGACCAGGCTGGTTAAGCTTATGGGGCGGTAGTTTCCAGGGTCTGTAGAGGCACCCCCCTTGTGTAGTGGGACCACTGTTGCTGTACGCCAGTGTTCAGGTACATATCCCGAAGTAAGGCTAAGGTTAAATAGCATTTTTATGTGTGGGTTTAGCTCCTCTTGGAGTTCACGTAACACGCAACCCGGGGTACCATCAGGTCCCATTGATGCTGTGTTTTTTGCTTTGTTTAGGGCGGTTCTCACTTGGACATCTGAGATGACAAGGAGATTACATTCAGCTGGGATAAGTATTTCTTCTTTTGGGGGTGAAGGAAGGGAGAAATTTTGCACTGAACCTGTCAGCCAGAATGTTGGCAATATCTGTGGGTTCAGTGTATTTTTTGTTGTTGTGAACCAACTCTGAGCATATCTGAGGGTTTCCGCCCAGGTTTCTAACATAGCTGAAGAAGGCTTTGTGGTTATCTTTAGTGTCCTTAGCGATTTTTCTCTCAAAGTTGGCCTTGGATGTTTTTATGAGAGAACGTAGTTTTCTGCTAATGTTGATCAGAGATGTCTTCCCTTCATGGGATTTTGCTCTGACGTGCAGTAGCTTCCTTCTTTTGTTATACAATTTGTTTATGGCTGAGGTCCACCAGACATGACGCTACCTTTGGTGGAGAGGGACTTGGATTTGTTTGGGATTGCATGATCCATGCATTCTTGGAGATGTCCATAGAAAGCATTTGTGAAGGATTCGGCATTGTGGGATGTGGTATCCACTGGCACAGTGGGCTTAAAGGATACCATCTCAGTCTTAAGAAGAGTGAAGTCTGCTTTTGAGAAGTTTTTCACTGTGGTCTTTTGTGCTGGGGTGGAGGTGGGATATGTATATCCAGGGTGATTAGTTTGTGGTCAGATCTCACTAGTGAGGGGTATACTCCGTGTGGAGCATTTTGTCCCCATGTTTGTGATGATCAGGTCTAGTATATTATCTCCCCTAGTGGGAGAGGTGACTAGTTGTTCCAGTGCATTTGAATTTATGAATTCCAGGAACCTTTGGGCTAGGTTATTAGGGCTAGAATAATGTACCCAATCTATGTTTGGGTAGTTGAAGTCTCCCAGTATGATGGTATTTTGTGATACATTCATATCCTCCAATGTCTTCAGGAAGGCTGATTGGGGTTCTTGAGATTGGGAGGGTGGTCTGTAACATGCTACCAGTTGTATAGCAGTTTTGCCTATGGTTAGTTGCACCTGTATGGTCTTTGATGCTTCATGTGTTGCTACTAACCTGGAGGTGTGGGTGTCCTTGATGAATATGGACAATCCCCCTCCCTTTGTGGTTCGGCCCGGGTTTTGGGGCCGAAAAGCATGATACGAGGTATAGCCTGGTAGCGCTGGGGTGCTCTCAGGAGCCTTGAATCAGGTTTCAGTTACTGCACAGACGTCGATGTTCTCCATGCTGAGGAGTGCATCAAGTGCCTGCATCTTGAGATTTAGACTTCTGGCGTTGAGCAGCATTACCCTTAGTTTTTTTCCATTTTTGTTTTCTAAGGAGGTGGGTTTGTCTTTTGAGCCTTGCCTAAAAAGGCACTATGGGGTGGCAAGAGCCTTAGCCAATATCCGGAAGCCCAGTGGTGACAGGTGTAAGCCATCCCTTGCAAGCAGCGTGGCTTGTCCAACATGTCATCCCAGGCAGACAGACATTGATCCCCTTAGAATGACACCAGTACTTGAGCCAATTGTTAAAGCTGATCATCTTGTCTTTGTATTGTGGTATCATTCTTGGTGAGGGCAAGATGCTGCTCAGGGTCAGGGTCATACCAGCCTGGGCTACATAATCGGAGAGCTCCTCTATGTCTCTTTTCATGTAGTCCAGGGAGGTACGTCTCAGGTCATTCACACCAGCATGGACAATGACGGAGTCATATTTGTACTTGCTTTGGAGTGACTTGAGTGCGTGTGTTATGTGGCGGATCCTAGCTCCTGATAGACAGCTCACAGTCACCTTCTCCTTGTTCAGCCTGGTCAGCGGGACATCAGTGTGTCTGACTATAGAGTCACCTATTACTAGTGTATCAGGCAAGGTGTTTGGCCTTAAGGGCTGTGATTGGTTGACACACTGATTTATTGAAGTGTGTGTTGCATGTGTTTTGTTTTGAGGTGGTGGATTTTTGGATGTCTGCTTTGGGAGCCTCTGTTGTTTTGGTAAGTTTTTTATTAGAGCCTCCGAGTATGTCTTTGTGTTTTTATGTGTTTGGTTTGCAGTTGTGGTAGGTCTATGTGGGACTGGGATTGTTGTGTGTGTGGTTGCCATCTCCTCCTGTCTGGTCATGCCAGCTCTGAGTTGAGAGAGTTCAGCCTCCAGTTTGGCTATATAGTTGCATCTCTCACATGTATTTGTGTTTGTTGGGAGGAGGAGAGGGTTGTCTGTGTACATGAGACAATTGTAGCATTATCTCAAGATTCCCAGATTGACCAGCTGAATTGGAGACGACACCAGTAATCTACCACTCGACATGCTAGAACAGTATAAGGGAGTGCTGTACCTTTAAGGGAAGTGGATATTCACAGGGGTGGTAAGTAGATATAGTGCTTTACTTAGTACGAGAGTGCTTACTTAGTAGAGAAGTATATGGACAGGTACTAGTAGTTTTGGAGTCTGCTTTGACTGTAGAACCTTATGTGATGTCTTACGTTGCCCACTCCATGGGTTCTCTTATGTTCATGTGTGGTGTTGGGTTCCCCCTTCTTTCACTTTTGTGAACTTTTAATTACATAGATGTCCCCTTTCTCCCCATCTCTTCAGCAGTATTACACTCTCCCTTGGTCTGTCAGCTAGATGTTCATGCTCTTAGAGTACTGCGTGCTTTCACTCTCACCGAAAGAGGCCTGTTATCCTTCCAAATATAGTGACTTAACATCCACTCATCTACATATGAAAGCAAGTGCTTATTTCTGCATAATAATCACTCACACTGCCATCTGCCTTCCTACTGTGCTCTCTAATTTTTTTGCATACTTCAGGAGTTAGTTTATAACATTCCAATAAACATTGTTTAACTTTATCATATTAAACAATTTACAGTCATTTTTCATACATTGTGTACTGTATTACCCATAAGCAGAGAAGCTAAAAACCTCACCCCAGCTCTTGATCAGTTTAGTACTGATTATGTACCCTTTTAAATGCCCAAATAAAACTACAGAAATGATTCAACACCTAATACTACAGACATACTTTTGTTCTGACCTTGGTATTTGGGGTTCAGCTCAGTACTCACACGCCTTCTGTCACTTGTCATCTTTCCCGCTCATGCTGTGGTTGCTTTTCTGTTTGCTTCTTCGTGCTCTTTTCGCAGTGCGGCTATTTTATTCTGTACGTGGACTTGAGCTCCAGATATTTCATCCCCAACTCAAATCTCTAATTTCAAATGGGATTGAAATCATCCGGGGATGGGGTGAATTGCCCTTTTTCTGTATGCAGTACACTCAAAACCTCAGCTAGCCTGTGTCCACATTCTGTGGGGTGCAGTCCAGCTGTGCACAAGGCTACTATTATATCCTTCTTGAACATGCTAACATACACAATTCCCTTGGTTTTACACTCTGTTGTTAGCTGTGACACTGACATCTTAGCATATTTTTCAGAGCTCATTTTCACCTGTTGACTAAATGTTCTAATTAAAAACTAAACTGCTGTGCAGTTTATACCTCAATATATTTATCTTGTGGCTCCAAAGGTACATATACCTTTGGTGACAAAATTGCATTGCAGGCTAAATAGGTTGAATTACAATATCCACACCACTACTACCAATATGTGATGTGGGCAATGGCTACAGATTTTGCATCTGCTCCCCTACCCCCAATGATCTGATGGCCACCAGGGGCTATGGTCTCATTATCCACACCACTGGCACAAAGCAGATGGAAATATAGCATGTGTGCACAAATGACTCACTAAGCAGCTCACTAAGTGAAGTTTAGCTTCAAGAACATACAGAAAATATGCATTACTGTCTTGGGTATGGTGGTACACCATCCACACCCAACAGGGCTTCATGCTGAATATTCACTGATCAGGTGTTTCACACTTGTATGAGCGCGCACACACAGACACACATGCGCGCACACACACACACACACACACACACACACACACACACACACACACACACACACACACACACACAAACAGACACGCACGCACTCACACATATAGCATGCACTCACGCATACATACACATACAACACTACAGTCAGAAACATAAATACAGAAATAAATGACCTGATACAGAGTAACAAGTCAATCCATAGTAAAGTCCTGGGCAGCACTCACTGCAAACTATAAAATGACTGATTTTTCAAGAGTGCCTGGAGAGAGGATCCTTCCATCTGAACCCAGGAGGGATGTCTTTTAATGGGTCCACAGTGGAAGGCATACTTTTAACACTATTTTTTCAGATCCTTTTACCCTCAGTGAACCACATCTATGGTGATTTTTGGAAAATTTTATAAGATATTGACTTGGAGAAGCAGTAAAATTTTACATCAGTTAATGCATTTGTTTTGTTTTTAGTCTAATTAAACAAAGATGAAGTTAATTATAGATTTACATCAGGCAGTTTTCTACTTAGTGTGGCTTGCCTTCCCAGAAGTGGAACTCATAAAACTTTTCAATTTATTCAATATGCCTAAGGATGGCAAAGTAGTTACCGACCTTTTCACACATTATTACACATCAGCCATACATTTTACATTTTATATAGTTGTTGTGCTTCCCAGAAGTTGCAAAACGAGGTAGAAACCTTGTATAGATTTTTAGTACATTGTAGAGAAAAATACCAAGCACTGGTGTTATACATCTTTCATTCACATCTGCAGTTTCCATTCTGCAGATTTGTTACAATCAAGCTAAAAAACAGAGGGATTTATATACAAACATAATGTTTTTTGCCATGTCCCTGGCCTTGTGTATTGTTTGGTGACCTTGGGAGCAGCGCTGCTGGGACATAGTTATAGCCCTATAATGACACAGCGAGTCCTGCTTGATCATGACTCACAATATCATAACATATAACTTCCATAGTAATGCAACATAATAATGCAACACTAACTACTGTAACTTAAAACATCACACTCACAAAACAAAACAAAAAACAACAAAAATATAACATTGTTTTTGCATGGAGCTGTATCTCTGCATCCCTCAAAGTGGGGGTTACCTGATCTCTAAACATACTACTTTTTGGGTTGGGAAAAATGAAGAAAACAGGTAATGAAGATGAAAAATTAATTGTTTCTCTTGGCACACAGTCTTCAAAACTCAAAACAGCGTTAGACAGCAAGACTGACAAATCATCTAATACTCCAAAGGGACGACAAAGCAAGATTTCACTTAAAACAACAGAACACTTCAGTGTGTCAAAAATGTCATGTGACAATTGATAGTGTTCTTATCATCGTTCATGCTCCTGCCTGTGGCCTAAATTCCTTGGGTCACATTCATGTAGTGCTGCACATGTGGCTAAATTCATGGACATTTCTATGTTTAAGTTAACTCTTCACAAGGGACTCCCACCTTGCAAGTTTTATTATCTGCCTAGTGTCTGGTTGGGGACAGCCCTGTAGTGGCAATCAGAATCATAATTAGGCTGTTTGGTATGCTTTGCAGTTCCCCAAACTTCCACCACCTCAACACAAAGTTGAGAAGCAAAACACAAGACAGAAAAAAATATTTTCCAAATGAAGATAAATTGTCCCCCCCCCCACAAAAAAAAAAAAAAAAAACTTTTCTGCACTCATGCTTTAAGTGTGAATAGCAAGTTGTTTGGCACAACTGTATAGTTCATACAACACACTCACACAATGAGCACCAGCCATGACTGCAAACGAGGTAGCAAGATTTATTTATATAGTCACAATATCCTTGCAACTTCAGAAGTCAGTGCCAGCACTGCAGTTGCACATCACTGGCACCTGCTGATTTTGCCCCCTAACAGCATGTACCTGGGACAACTGCCCAATCACCTAATCCTAGTTACAGCTATGGTGGTAAAAACTCTGCCCCTCTCCCAGGGTTAAACTTGCTGTTCAAATCCAAGTTGTTTGCTAGTTCAGAAGCAAAAATAGTAAGATATTAACCAGGTAAGTAACCAGTCTTTTTCAAACCCTTTCTACCACATCCCAGACCACTAGGTGACAGATAAATACGATATATGTTAGTGTTTTGGTACACTTAATCAACCAGTATGTTTTGGGGAGGAAAAACAGAGATAAAAGTCATACAGACATGGGGAGAACATGGAAAAACAGACAGATGGTGATTAATGGTCAGGACTAAGCCCCAATCTCTGAATGTGTGAGGTAGAGAGCTTACCAGTCAGCCACCCTGCTATCCATCTTGCTAATGAAGAGATGTTTTTTTTTTCTGTTTACAAGTTGTATCCTTCCTTTTCCTGTTATATAGAAAATGTAGTTTAGAAAATAATAACAATTTAAAAAAAAATTAAGTTCTAATTATCATGCATAAGAAACCACTGAAGGCTCAAGCTTTGCAATAATGCTTGACTATGGCAAACTATAAAATGAAAACAACGTGTACAAAACTTTGCACTCATATAGAAAAGAGTTACAGCATTCCATTAAGAGCAGCTCATAGCTTAGGGAATGGAATTTTGTAGAAAACATATAAACCAGTTTACCACAAGGTTGGTGCTGAGTTGCCAGCAAGTTGACAGTGACTCATGCAGAATAAAAGTGGCCAAGATTTGGACATGTTTGTGCCTGAAAAATATGGTTCCATAAAGCATACAAAGACTAATAAGAAACAGTTTTCATGCTCTGAAATGGCTTGCAGCTGGTCTACTGATGTTGCCTAGTGTTATCATATGTTGTTGGCATTTATTTGTTAAAACAGCCATTTAATATTTATTTACTTCTGCAAATTTTTGTTCGGAAAGGGAATGCTTTTCAGCAAAGCCTCAGTGTTTTATAAGTTCAGTAATGTCAGTTCCTGTTCAGTCAGATAAAAGGTGTGAACAGGGACAATGAGTCTTATAGGCTGGTTTAGAACAGCACAAGCTGAATAAATGTTTAAAAAATTGATCGAAACAAATGTTAAGAATATGAAATTATGTAGCCTGGAGGTCAGAAATAAGTCACTGCAAATCAGGGTATGTCACTAAGATACAAATTAAAATTAGAAGGCAGTAGGTGATGCTAAAATATTTTTTTTGCCTTTGATTTGATTGTTCTGCTTTTAAAACACTACCTGTCTGTTAGCTGAAATGCTTAAGCTATATGGTAAAGTGACTGTTGTTCTCCTGTGTGTAGGTTCAAATCCTAGTGTAGTCTATGGGAGGGTAGTGATTAAGGGCTTTACCTCACAGATACAAAATATGGGATCTGATTTGGACCTCTGGTTGTTGGCTTGGCTTGTAATAACATTTAGACTGATAGCCTAGTATTTACCCATGAACATATATGACAAGATACTGTAACTCAGTAGTAAATCATCACATACAAGTGAACAGCAAAGGTATCAGTTATAATATCAGGGACTATGTAAAATAATAAAAATAGACAGACTTTAATAGTTTATTTTTGACAGAGATCACATGCAATGATGTTTTTCAGTTTAGAGAGTTATGTGGATATCATGCAGGTACTATTCCAGCAACAGAACATAAACTAAAGAAATATTAGCTAACTGTGAATTACATCCACACATTTACAAATAACCAAAATTTCAACATCAGTCATGCAGGGCAGGGAAGAAAGACCTTTTGCACCTTCATTAATACATCTGACTTCAACTTTAAGCAATCATGTGATTAACACATTTATCAGTCTTCCCTGATAACTGAGAGAGTGTGAGGAAAACAATCACTCCAAGTATGTCTCAGGATTGATCTATGGCAAACCATATAAAATACTGCAGAAAAGATAACATACTAGAGCTACACCTGAATTGCTTGTAGGATGTTGCACTCAAGTACAATATGTACAAAATGCAAAAACAGGATGCATGCAGGAAGGCATAATTCACTGTACCCTTTTCCCCATCACTTCTAACAGCATATATTATTTTTATTCCTAGATTTACTGTTTCTTTCTCCTGTGTGCACTTCTTAAACTGTTTATATGATTACAAAGTCTCCCAGAAATCTTTAATGAATCTGGTGTCTTGGTTTGGTTAAACTGCTCCAGAATAATACTAATTTCATTAAAGAATAGAACTTTTCCGCAGTTTCCAAAACTCTTTGTTTCCAGATTACATCTGTATTAAATCATGCTTATATGCTTTAAGTCCTCCTTGAAAAACTTACATGGAAGCTACATGGAAATGTACAAGATGGAAGGAGGGACCTAACAGCTCATAACAGCATAGATATCCTCACATAACTACTCGTACAAACATATATTACCATATACATATTTGTTCCTCTTCTCTTCGCTTTTCCACACATAACTTTTCTTCCCAACTGTCCTCCTGCTTCTCTAATCTTTCCACTTTTCCATTCCCCAAATGTTAAAACTCACTCTATTATTGTAAACACCACAAAACCAAACTGCAGAACCAAAAAAGCAGCACTGCAACTAGAAGAGACACAGCTTTAGTGAACAAAGTTAAGCACTTTCTTCCCTTAATGCAGGGACTTCCTCAGAACAAAATACATAAATTAACCCAACCCTTAAATAACACATCCAACTAACCAATTATACAATTTTACAATTCAATTAAATAATTAACAAATACAATTACTTATAAAAAAATGACAATATACTCTAACTAAAAATAGAATTTTATCCTAAAATGTTTTTGAGTTTTAAAACACTTGAAATATTAATAGATTCATTAATGCCTGGATATTGGGTTGCATTTAAATGCAACTGCCATTTTAAATCACTAATATCCAGGTGTAAATCCAAACATTTCCCCTGTGGATCTTTTATTAATTGTTGTATCACTAAAAGCTTAATACTGTGGTCATTACATTCATTTATATGCCTACTCAAAGCATTAGTCATTTTGGTATTTTTAATGTCCAATAAATGTTCACCAATTATGTTCTTAAAATACCTGCTTGTTTTACCTATATAAAATATAGGACATTTTTGGCACTTAGCCATATAGACCACATTTGAACTACAACTATTAAAATGACCTTTAATAAAAACATCTCTCCCATTCAGATTAAAATTTTCACCAGTTTCCAAAATGTATGGACAATAGTTACACATCCTACACTTTTTAATAAAAGGGGGTATCTGGCTGATTTTCTGAAGAAAATTAGTGAGGAGGTTATAAGTAAGCGGATGGAGGGTATATATAAGCCCATTTTAAGAAGTGGAATTAAGACCAGTGAAATATCCTGTATCATTAGACAAGGTGTTGTAAAAAACTCTGGATTGAGCTTTATTACCACATTTAATCTGGATGCCAATAAAATTTCTGAAATGATTAAAAACAACTGGGAAATATAGTGTTATGACCAGAATGTGGAGCAAAAGGTGGGGAAGATGCCCAAAGTGGTGTCCAGAAAAGACAGGTTATTCAAAAATATTTTGGAAACAAGTGGTATTGTGAGTAATGTGTATAATAATAGACCAAAGGGTAATTTTATGTGTAGGATGTGTAACTATTGTCCATACATTTTGGAAACTGGTGAAAATTTTAATCTGAATGGGAGAGATGTTTTTATTAAAGGTCATTTTAATTGTCGTAGTTCAAATGTGGTCTATATGGCTAAGTGCCAAAAATGTCCTGTATTTTATATAGGTAAAACAAGCAGGCATTTTAAGAACATAATTAGTGAACATTTATTGGGCATTAAAAATACCAAAATGACTAATGCTTTGAATAGGCATATAAATGAATGTAATGACCACAGATTTAAGTTTTTAGTGATACAACAATTAATAAAAGATCCACAGGGGAAATATTTGGGTTTAGTGGTGCTGCGGTAGCGTTGTCACCTCATAGTAAGACACTGTCCGGTTCGATTCTCAGCTAGAGCGTCTTCTGCCTGGAGACATGTGTGAATGGGCATACCTTCGTTGAAGGTTGTGCATCAGGGCTGGTAACTCGGCATGTAAAAATCAACTACCAATCATTAGCGGACCGGAGTTCCGCTGTGGCGACCCCTAACCGGGAAAAGCCGAAAGACACAACAACAACAACCTGGATATTAGTGAGTTAAAATGGCAGTTGCATTTAAATGTAACCCAATAGCTAGGCATTAATGAATCTATTAATATTTCAAGTGTTTTAAAACTCAAAAACATTTTAGGATAAAATTCTGTTTTTAGTTAGAGCATATTGTCATTTTTTTATAAGTAATTGTATTGCTTGTTAATTATTTAATTGAATTGTAAAATTGTATAATTGGTTAGTTGGATGTGTTATTTAAGGGCTGGGTTGATTTATGTATTTTGTTCTGAGGAAGTCCCTGCATTGAGGGAAGAAAGTGCTTAACTTTGTTCACTAAAGCTGCATCTCTTCTAGTTGCAGTGCTGCTTTTTTCATTCTATTATTATGCCTTTCAGTATACAGAACCTCAGCCAACCAGTAAAAAGACAGGCAACTCTTTCCAGCACAGAACTACAGAACCTACCTTTATCTGCATTCCCCTTTTGCTGTAGATTTTGTGAGGTAGAGTATATGCAGTCCACTATCTCGAACTGCCTTTATTAGCCTTTCATCTTGCTGTTTAAATTTAATTTTCTTCAATCGTTTGTGAATCAAATCTTGATAAAACGTGGCCCAGTTCTCTATACTTGCCAAAATAATTGTAGACATTCCAGTTTTCTTTCCTTTTCTTCTGGTACTGATCTTTATATTATTTCTTTTTAGCACTTTCTGTTGTTACCTGTTTTTTCCATACTTCTAGTTAAATTTCTATAACAGCTCTTTTCCATAACCAAAATACTTCTACTAATCTTTATAGGGATGTTTTGTCTTCTTCATGGTTTAGAATTTTCACTATATTTGCATGCATCTAATGTTGTTCTTTGTCTTTCGGCTTTTTCCTGGTAAGGGGTCGCCACAGCGGAACTCCGGTCTGCTAATGATTGGCAGTACATTTTTTTACGAAACGCTGAGGTGCCAGCTTGATGCCCAGCCTTCAATGAAGGCATGCCCATTTACGCACGCATGTCTTTCGAATGCTACCCAACCGCGGGGAGTACATGCAGACTCCACACAGAAGGCACATTGTCAAAAGTACAATATGCAATTCTACAATTGCAGAAGATGACCCTTCCCTCCTTCAAACCAGAGGATATACACTCTTCTCAGACACTGTTTTTTCTTTATCATTTGATAAACATGAAGCAGTATTTATTCTTTTTATGTCCAATTGATCCAGCACTTTTTTTTTTTGGGGGGGGGCAATCAGTTACACCTAAGTTGTAGGTTAGAGCAGGGAGAGCAAGCCTATTTATAGTTTTCACTTTATTCCTAGATAATAAGGCAGTTTTTAGGATTAGTTTTAGTCTTCTGAAGCATTCATTAATTAACTTTGCCTCTCATTTGATCACACTGTATTACTGACCCTTCATCTATTGTCAAATATTTACACTCTCCCTTTTGCTCCAGCTTTTTCATGTCACATTTCTCTCTTAGTTTCTTGATACTTCTTATTTCCTGCTACAAATGTTCCTTTTGCACCTTTATCAAGATTAAATGTCATTCTTGTATAATCTGAAAACGTTTTAACTATTTGTAGTTGTTCTTTAAGTTGCTTGTCCAATGCGCTATGTGGTTTAAATCATCCATACAAAAGAGATGAGATGTCATTTGGCAACGCTATTTCCCAGAAGTTAAGTTCTACCCATAACCTAATCTACTAAGTAAACAACTTTATTGGTTGAAGGCAAGATAAAGCATCAGTGATGACAAAGAATCACTATAGAATATCTCTGAGTGGATTTTTATAGCTAGGAATTTTCACAACTAAACTTTATATATCTAGAAGCATTCTATGATCTATTAGTGGTGGTGCTGCGGTAGCATTGTCACCTCACAGTAAGACACTGTCCGGTTCGATTCTCAGCTAGAGCGTCTTCTGTGTGGTGACATGCGTGAATGGATGTACCTTCTTGAAGGTTGTGCGTCAGGGCTGGTAACTCAGCACGTAAAAATCAACTACCAATCATTAGCGGACCAGAGTTCCGCTGTGGCGACCCCTAACCGGGAAAAACTGAAAGACACAACAACAACTGTCCAGTGTATTTGTGCAATCTATGAATGTCATGCTTAAGATCCACCCCTCCTTTTACAGCTCTTTGTTGTGGCTTTGCTTAATAATGGATTATCTTTGGTACTTTAGGATTCATTTGTGTTGCTTTTCAGTTCTATTGCCATGAATTAATTTTTAAGAAAATGACCGTGAAGTCCAAGTCAGATTCTGAAAGTAAGGAGAAGCAAGAGTGGACAGACTCTGCCATCCTGCTGTCAATACTCTAAACTAGGAAATCCACCATGCACCTTCAGGATAGCATCTTCCTTGGGGGTGGGGTACTCCCAATTCAATATCTCACAATGCTGATGTATTGAATGGAAGGGAGTCCTACTATGCCCAGGTAAGGGAAGAAGATTCCATAACATTTAATGTTAATGAATCACATTACTGATGCTGAGTATAGTATATATTTCTCCAACGACTCAGTGAGGCTGATGAGTTTGGCTGAAGTTCTCAAGAACAGCAGCTCTAAGAGTATGTTGGAGCTAGTATTACAGAGAAACTGCCTGCAATACCAATTCTTACATACAGGTGGAGCTGCATAGCTACAAGGTCATCCAGTGCAAGAATTCCACCTGTAGGAGGATCTGTGAATGTGCCATCATGACTGTAATGCCTGCATTAACCCAATTATGACAAGAGGGACCTCTAGATCACTTGTGAATTTAATCTATTTTTTACTGAACAGGAATGCAAAGTTTATTCAGAGGAATTTTGGGGATGGCTTGCACTACAAACATCTTCAGGCTCTCCTCTCAACTTCCATCACCATTTGTGTGAGACACTTATTAATGCAAGCAACCTTTATCCCCATCAGGTAGTACCTACTGCCCAGAATTTCCACATAAAATAAACTCAAAAAGATTAAGAGAGAAATTAGAGGAAATAAAAATACTTGCATAAGAAAAACTGTCAAAAGCTTCAAATGCAAATTTGTGTTCATTAATACAGCAGATACACGAAAAACATTATATAGACCAAGAAACGTTGGGCCGCTTGGAAAAAGTAGCGAAAGAGGAAGGGCAGCAATATAAACAATAAAACCTAGAGATGTCTGAAAGGTTCAAAAAAGAAACATGGATTTGGGAACAAAAGAGACATCTGATATGGCACAGTATTTATGCAAATGACAAAGCCAAACTAATAAGCATTTCCAATGATATATGAGGAGAAATACATGCAAAGGCACTCAGATATGAAACATTTCACAATACAAAAAATATGATCACAAAGGAGGAACGTAGAACATAAAGTTAGTAAAGTAGAAGTTAAACAAATAAAAGTTGAAGTTAAGGATTTAGTGTAGAAAGTCTAATACAGATTATGTCACAGCATGATGGAATAATGAGTCTCCAAAGTAAGAACAAACAGGTGGATTGGGATACATCTGAAGAAGAAAAATGGACATGGTAAAGAAAAAGAGATTTAATATGGTGCAGTATTTATGCAAAGAAGAAAGCAAAACTAATCAATACAAAAAAGCAGCAACAAAGATATTTGTAGAAAAATACAGGCCAAGGCATTTAGTTATGGAAAATTACACAACACAAAAAATAAGAAAACAAAGGGGAAAGTAGAAAAGATGATTCATAATGGAGAAATTAAAGAAATAGAAAGTGAAACTATGGATTGCCTGCGAAGTGAAGGATTTAATGTAGAAAATCCACTTCAGGTAAATGTCACAGCATGATGGAACAATGAGTCCCCACATTAAGGAGAAGCAAGTGGAACAAGAAACATCTGATCACTTGCCACATGAATATGCTCTGAAGTCTTCAGTAGGAAACCAGTATAAAAGTTCAGTTGGAGCGCAGCAAGGAAAGGAGCAGGAAACAGTGGCAACTCTGGTACAGTCAATGCTGTGGAGTGATAGGCCAGTGAGTTTCCATATTAAGGAGCAAAGGATGACGCAGGATGCAGTTGAAGAGAATATGTCACAGGAAGATGTTCTAGAACTTTCTGTAGAATGCCTGCAAGAAAAAGAGAACAAAGAATATGCCCTCCATTTAGAAGAAAAGATCTAAAGATTTAATAGAGATGGATAGACATATTAAGACTGATGAAAGAAATAGATTATGCAAAGTAAATGAGCCAAGACGTTAGAAGTCTGATAAAAACAGATGAACATAGTAATCAAGACAATCAACATATATTTGTGTGATATAACAAAAGTAAATAGGATATATTACTGTGCAGTTAAATTAATAACAGATAAAGTCTTACCACAAAAACACAGAGCAATAAGGGAAAGGAAGAGAAGAAATCAATGCCATCATGGAAGCATCAAACAGAGAAAACTATAAAGCAATTAAGGCAGGAAATGTCACTGTTAGAATAGTATAGAAGAGGGAACAGATCAACAACAACACTTAGAAAGATAGATATGATAAAAACAATGCACAGTATAAGAGCAGACAAGGATCCATTGTACACTATTGCAAATAATAAACTAAAGATATTAGCAAGGGCAATAAAACTATGCAGATAAGTAAGTAATTCATTGATGACACACAAAAAGTTTTCTAGAGAATTTGGTAACAAAGCAAAACCAAAAAAGAAAAAAAAAGACAAATTTTGGAGAAATATCTACTAAGACCATGTAGAACATATCAAAGATGTTGAATAGATAGAAAAAGTAAAAGAAATAGCAAGAAATTCAGATGAGGGTGGTCTAATGGTTAAGGTGTTTGCCTTACAAACACAAGGTGCAGGGTTTGAGTCTCACGAGGGATAATTGACTAAGCTTATAAATGGCTCGCAAGGGCAGTTAGCCTAGTACTAATCTATGAATCTGTGAACAGACTATGAAATGGGATGAAGTAATGGCCAGAGAAAATGAAACAAAATTAAAAATGCTCTTAATTGGAACTCCAGGCCTAGATGTAGTACCTAACTTCTGGTTAACAGTATTAACATTTTTACACAACGTTTTAGTACGAACTACTTATATGTGCATCTCAAACAGACACCAACCTGGTTAACAACAGGAGAAATTAATGATACTCCACCTAAACTGTGAACCTGCAAGTTGTCTTAAAAACTATAGACCAATAAGTTATCTTCCGATGATGTACAAACTAAATACTAGAACTGATGCCAACAGAGATTACAGTAATTTATAAGAAAACTCAAACCTGGCAATAGAACAAAAAGGTAACAAAAGAAAGTCATATTGAACAAAGGATAATTTGTTGTTAAATAAAGTCATAATGGAGACTTGTAAAAAGGGGAAGAACTGATGTATGACATGAATAGATTTCAAAATAGCATTTGACAGCATCCCACATTCATGGATAGAGCGCTTACAGATGTATAAGATACACCCTACACTGATCAATTACTTTACAGTAACCATGAAACAGTGGCAAACCACTTTGCAGCTAATCCATGATAAAGGACAACGTATTATCCCAGGGATAAAAATTCAAAGCAGGATATTCCAGGGTGACTCTGTCACTGCTGCTGTTTTGTCTTGCCCTTAACCCATTAAGTTGCCTACTTAACAGAATAAGTTATAGTTACAGTTTGGCTTCCAGATAACAACCAAGTCAAAATATTTTTCATTTTCTTTTGGTGGATGATTTAAAACTGTATAGTTCATCAGATGAAGGGCTGAAAGAACAACTGCAAGTGGTCAAAACTTTCTCAGATGATATAAGAATGTCACTTGGTCTTGATAAATGTGCAAAAGCAGCATTTATGGTAGGAAAGCCGCAAAACCAAGAAAATATCAGCCTGGGATAGGAATGTGATATAAGCAAACGTGACCAGGAGGAGCAAGTGTGAACAGACTCTGTAAGGAATGTTTTAGAAGGCTAAAATTATTACTGAAAATGGCAAACAGCCTTGACATCTAGGAGCAAAGTCCAAGCTATAAACCAATTTGTTCTTCCTGTTCTAACTTACAGTTTTGAGGTATTGATTGACTCTGAAAGGTATTGGATCAGTTGGGCAAGAAAACAAGAAAAATGTTTCACACTTATCAAATGATATGTAAAAGTCAGAGTATACCAAGATTATATATTCCTTGTTCTGAAGAAGGTATGGGCCTTCTCAAAACTGATTACATGTATAGATCTACAATCGTAGGACTACATACATGTCTGCTGATGTAATGAGAACCAAACACAGTGAAAGTTTTAAAACATGAGGAGAAGAAGTCTAAGATGACTTTCTGGCTTAGCTTAGCAGAAGCATATCGATGTCAAGTGGAAATGGAAATCAAACCAGTAGCAGATTGAATGTGCCAAAAAAACAAAAGAAAGAATATAAGGAGAAGGATCAGATGAAAAAGCAAGAAATGTGGAAAAGGCATAAATATACTTGCAAGTACAGAAAACTCCTGGAACAACCTCATGTCAATCAGGATGTGAAGCAGGAATGGTTAAGGAGGGGTGAGTTTAAACAAAAGATGAAAGGTTAATATTTGCAGCCCAGGATAATGGACTATGTACATGTTGGTTTACAAAGTCCATTGATCATGTGGGAGAAACAGTCAAATGCAGGTTCTGTAAAACAGAACTGGAAACAGTTGTTCATTTTGTTGCTGGGTGTGATATCCTAATGGCAGAGGGCCTGTGTACCGAACGGCATAATGATGTGACAAGACTGTTGCATTTGGGGTTCTGAAAACATTAAAATACTGAAGTAGCTGAGAAGCATTGGAAACATGAACCACAAAGCACTATAGAGAATGATGAAGTTTATATCACATGGGATCACCCATTACCAACAGTTCATAAGATAGATGTGAGAAAACCAGATATAGTAGTCCATGAAAAGAAGACAAAAGTAGCATTGATCACTGAAATTGCTACACCCAGTGATCACAGCATCTTACATACAGACAGACACAAAGCCATAAAGTACCAGAATTTGCAGGCAGAAATGAGGGTAATGTGGAAGAACAATACCCAGACAGTTCCTATAGTAGTAAGAGCAATAGGTCTCATTAAAAATAATGTGTAACTGCATTTAGATATGTTACAGATGCATGTAACTCCATATGAATTACAGAAGTAGTCAATTCTGAGCACTTTGCGGGTGCTGCAAAGAGCAATTTTGGCTAACAAAGATTGAAACAATACTTATTTTATGAACTTTAATCATACTTTCACTTAGGAATGGGGTCCATTCCTGTTATGGTACTAGAAGCCCCAAAGACTTGGAGAAATGAAACCTTGAGACACCTAGTCCTAGATATAGATGTATCTATTGCTTCACCAACATATCATTCTGACTTTAATTGCATTCATTCTCTACTAGGTCATCCTTGCACACTGGCAAACCTCACCAATGTACAATGCTTACTTAATTTGGAGTAGCAAACCTAATCCCTCTTTTGGAATTGGGTGTAGGTTTCTGGCAGTCTGCATTAGCATATATTGATTAGGGCCTGGCAGAGCCCTGTCTTTTGTACTGGGCATGGAATAACTGTTAATCTGCTCCTGACACCTTCTGGAATCCAGTCCATCTGCTTCAGTTTTGGTGTATAATTTATATATTGTTGGAAGGTAATTATGTCTTACAATGAAGTCACCAATAACAAGAATATTTAATTGGGTCAATGCCTGCCCTGTGGGTTTGCCATCCATGACTTTGGGACTACTTGTAATATGTGAGGAGGTGGGCTTAACCTGCTGAGTGTGCTTTGTGCCTGAGTTGCATTTTGGAGGTCTTTGAGGTGTAGGTTAATCTTTAGAACCTCAGCATATGTGTATCATGATGGTCTTGGTGAGGTGTGGCATGTGGTTTACTGCTGACTGTTTTGTTGTCTGAGTTTACTGTGTGAAAGATTTTTGCCTCCAAGGGCATTAGATATGTACATCTCTCACACACTTTGTTATGCTGTTGTATAATAGATGCACTTCTGACAACATGAGACAATTTTTACACCGTCTCAAGATACCTGTCTCAATTGGGCTAACTGCACAAGTTTTAGGGAAGTGCTAGTCCATGGTTTTGATTCAAATGACTCAAATGAGGGAAGGGGTAACTATAACTTCCTGGTGCTTGGCTTGGTTAAGATAACATTTGTGTGGACTTGCTACTGAGTATTTAAAGTTCAGCACAAAACAACTAGCCTAAAAACCTTATTCTGCTACAAGAAGGACCTAGTAGACTAATTATCCTATCATTCACTGATATCATAAACAAATACAGAGATTCGGGCAAACTTGTTTTCTCTTTATTCCTTGACTTGTCAAAAGCAGTCTCTCATCCTAAACTCCTGTATGAACTATCTCAACCATGAGACTACCCCTTCTTCATTACTGTGGTTTAATAGTTATTTAACTGAGAGGTTCCTGCCTGTGAAATGACACCTCTCTCTCCATGCCTGCAAGTCTTCACTCGTCTACCCCAAGGATCTATTCTTGGTCCCCTCCTATTTAACATCTTTATCAATGAGCTCTATAAGTCTGTAGGTCCAGCCTCTCTTATACAATATGCTGATAATTCTACACTTGTATGGACATCTACTAACTTACCTCAACTCCCGCATATCATGCAAGAAGCCTTTCCTAAGTTGAGAAAAGGCTCCATCATGCCCAGCTACTACTTAGCCCTAAAACAAAGTTACTGCTATTTTTCCCCAAATCACACATGCCTGATAAAGTGAATTTAAAAATGTCTTCACTAAACAGAACTGAAATTGAAGTAGTCTTCCATACAAAACTTCTTGGAGTTATTATAGGGGATGAACTTAGATTTGATCTGCATGTTCAAATTAACATAAAAAAGACTCACCAAAAATTAGGAATACTCTACAGGCACGAAAGCGGTCTTTAGCAATACCACCAAAAAGCACTCTTGCCACTACATATCTGCTCCCATCTCTCTTATACAGCCCACCCATCCTAACCAAACTTCAGGCTCCAGTTAGAAATAAGCAGGGGGCATGCTATAATAAGGTTGCTAAATCTGCCACCAGCAAACAATACCTCAGCCATCACTGTACTGCTCTTAAGGATTTGAATTGGCTCAAACTGCCTCACCACTTAGATTACATACAGCTCATCTCCACACACAACCTTATTCACAAAGCTGATGACTGCCCTGCTTTTACTCATGTTCTCCATTCCTATCACCATAATAGCCTCTTTTGATTTAATGAACATCTTCTCAACATATATAAACCCCACAAAATCTCTGGCCAAACCCTCTACTCATATTCTGTTTCTAAAAAATAGAATTATATCCCTCTGCAAATTAGCTTTACCCCTATCCTCTCCAAGTTCAAACTACAGCTAAAAGACTACCTAAATAGAACCTGGTTCTGCTCTTGCACCATCCCAGGCTGGACTAGTCCCTTCCTTCCTCCCTCTACCACCATCATACTTTGGTTATGTTCAAAGAGAAGGTATCAGTAACATTTATTTCTTAAACAAAGAACAAATATATATTTTGCCCAGGTTATATTATCTAGTCATCTCTGTTCCAAAGAGTGTATTCTGTGTGCTTAATGTCATCTCTGTGAACTGCAACTCGTGAATACTCTTATCCATTGACAGTGTTCTTTTTCAACTCATTGCAGCTGCCAGCATATTTGCAATACGCAAGTATAGGTTCACGTTGTATGAGCTGAAGCTGAATTCATCATTCATACATTAAAAGGTCATTCTTCTGTATTAGGCTTTGTAATGGCTTGATCTACCTGTAATCATATTATGTCAATGTGGAGCTTTTCTCCCCAGGCCTCTGCTGAAAATGGGATATTATCCTAGTCAGAATTTCCTGGTAAACAACTGTCTAATAAATAAATATAGTAAAAACTCATAAATTTAGCACTAACATCAGTGCAAGCGGTCTCAGCAAACTTTTTGTCAAAGGTCTTTTAGCCTGCTAAATAGTTTAAGGGGAGAGAATTTGCAAAATGATACTTATTTGCTTATCATCAACAGCCAATAAATGGGTAAAGGGAGGGAAATTATGTTGTCAAATTATAACAAGGGGCAGGCAACGATAGATACAGGATGGCTAGAAGTGAAAAACTATTCGACCTTTAGCTCTGAGCTGAATGATCTGGAACTGCCTTAATAGACACAGGGCATGAACTAGCCTGACATACACTCAGTACATAAAAGTAAAACTAGGGTTTAATATCAACATTTAGCCACTTAAACAGCAAACTGCAGTACAGCTATATACTGGAATTACTAATACAAGCTTAAAGACCATACCTAAAGCATATAAAGAATGGTAAAATGAACTTAAAAACAGATCAAGAAATAAAAAATCTTCACTTATCTTCCTGCATGTATGTATGCACACTTTTTACTCAGTCTTTCTAGTGGGACCTGAAAGATGGTGAACTTTGCCTGGGAAGGGCGAAGCCAGGGGAAACTCTGGTGGAGGTCTGTAGTGATCCTGACATGCAAATTGGTTGTCCAACCTGGGTATAGGGGCAAAAGACTAATCGAACCATCTAGTAGATGGTTCCCTCTGAAGTTTCCCTCAGGATAGCTGGTGCTTGGCAGATGCAGTTTTATCTGGTAAAGTGAATGATTAGAGGTCTTGGGGCCGAAATGATCTTAACATATTCTCAAACTTTAAATGGGAAAGAAGCCCAACTCACTGGCTTGGACCCAGGTGTGAAATGCGAGTGCTCAGTGGGCCACATTTGGTAAGCAGAACTGGAGCTGCGGGATGAACCAAATGCCAGGTGAAGGCACTCAATGCTGACACTCATCAGACCCCAGAAAATTTGTTGGTTGATATAGACATTAGGACAGTGGCCATAGAAGTTGGAATCTGCTAAAGAGTGTGTAACAACTCACCTGCTGAATTAACCAGCCTTGAAAATGGATGGTGCAGGAGTGTTGGGCCCATACCCTGCCATCTCTGGTGCTGGGAGCCAAGGGGGCTATTCCTCGATGAGTAGGAGGGCCACTGTGGTGACAGTGAAGCCCAGGGTGAGGGCCCAGGTGGAGCCACCATGGTGCAGATTTTGGTGGTAGTAGCAAATGTTCAAACAAGAGCTTTAAAGGCTAAAGTGGAGAAAGGTTCCATGTGAACAGTAGTTGAATATGGATCAGTCAGTCCTGAGAGATAGGCGAGTGAAGTTCTAAAGGGACGGGCAATGGCCTCCATCACCCTTGGCTGATCAAAAGGGAGTCGGGTTCAGATCCCTGAATCTGGAGCGGCAGAAGACAGGCACCTCGCTGTGCCCAATGCAGTGATGCAAATGATCCCAGAGAAGCTGGTGGGGACCCCTGGTAGAGTTCTGAGTTCACCCCGAGAGAGGGGCCTATGCCCTGGAAGGCATCACGGTTCTGGTGGTGTCAGGTGAGCTCTTGCCGGCCCTTGAAAATCCAGGGTAGAGGGTTTAAGTCTCGCATCGGGCCGTACCCATATCTGCAGCAGTTCTCCAAGGTGAACAGCATCTGGCATGTTAGAACAATGTAGGTAAGGGAAGTCGGCAAGCCAGATACGTAACTTTGGGATAAGGATTGGCTCTAAGGGCTGGGTTGGTTGGGCTTGGGCATGAAGCAGGGCTAGTGACAAACCACAGGTGCAAGAGGCATCGCCCCTTCACAGCATTTCCCCCTCCTGGGGTGGGCCGGGGAATGGTGGTGGCGACTCTGGATGCACGACGGGCCCTTCACGTGGCTGTGGTGAGCGCCGGTCCTAACTGGCATCCCGCATAGTCCAGTAGCTAGCAGCTGATTTAGAACTGGTGGGGACCTGGGGAATCTGACTGTTTAATTAAAACAAAGCATCGCGAAGGCCCAAGATGGGTGTTGATGCAATGTGATTTCTGCCCAGTGCTCTGAATGTCAAAGTGAAGAAATTCAATGAAGCACAGGTAAATGGCGCGACTAACTATGACTCTCTTAAGGTAGCCAAATGCTTAGTGACACACATAAATGGATGAATGAGATTCCCACTGTCCCTACCTACTATCTAACAAAACCACAGCCAAGGAAACAGGCTTGGCAGATTCAACGGGGAAAGAAGGCCCTGTTGAGCTTGACTCTAGTCTGGCACTGTGAAGAGACATGAGAGGTGTAAAATAAGTGGGAGGCCTCAGCTGCAAGTGAAATACCACTACTCATCATTTTTTCACTTACCCTGTGAGGCAGTGGGGGTGAGTCCCATCAGGGCTCTCACTTCTGGTGCCAATTACATGGGTGTCTGGATGAGACCTGCTCCAGGGACAGTGTGAGGTGGGGAGTTTGACTGGGACAGTACACTTGTCAAAGAGTAATGCAGGTGTCCTAAGGTGAGCTCAGGGAGGATATTAATGTCCCATGGAGCAGAAGGGCAAAAGCTCACTTGATCTTGATTTTCAGTATGAATACAGACTGTTAAAGCAGGGCCTCAAGATCCTTTTGCTTTTTGGGTTTTAACTCATTACATCCGAGTGACGCCTCAAGGTGCATCTGCAGTTACCTCCTACTGCTCCTCTAGGCGTCAAATATTACTTGTTCATACTTGCATTAATAATTCCAAAATCATGCTACATACAAGGTATCAGAATATTTTATTTTGAAGCATAAATGATGGCAAACACAATTGTGTTGATATTTGACCTCTGTCAATGAGTATTTGTTAGAATTGTAAGGTGATAACTTAATTTTTATAAGCTCAGGCCACACCCACTAGGTTTTAAAGGTATACACTCAAAAGAGCTGTACTGGAGGGAATGAGGCAGGAGGTGTCAGAAAAGTTACCACAGGGATAATTGGCTTGTGGTGGCCAAGCATACATAGTGACATTACTTTTTGGTCCTTCAATGTCAGCTCTTCCTATCAGTGTGAAGCAGAATTCACCAAACATTGGATTGTTCACCCACTAGTAGGAAATGTGAGCTGGGATTAGACCATCATGAGACTGTTTAGTTTTACCCTACTGATGATGTGTTGTTGTGATAGTAATCCTGCTGTACAATCTAATGGGATTTCCAGTTTTCATGATTAGGTTGTAGAATTTTGATTTGTAGTATATCTTTAGTAACAGTGCCTTGCTCAGTCAGAATCTTGTACCATTTGCTAATGATTTATAAACTTCATTTTGTTGGGAGATTGCGTGCATCAGAATTGCCACTTTGGACCATTTACTTCCCAGTTGTCGTACCACCTGGGTTTCAGTTTGCTGCCTTTCTCACTAGCACTTTGCTCCATAGCACAGTCAGGTTTGCACTGCTATTCTTTTCTTTGTAACATGTTATCACGGCTGCATTTCTTTGCTCATACACACCTTCAAATTTATTTGAAGGTACAGTAGTAATATTGGTTAATGTTGACATCTTTTTTAAATTTACGTTTAAGCATTTATTTAGCTTGTTTATCTATCACAATTGCTGAGGGTATTTTCTGTTGGCTAGCTATGTGGGGAATTTTCTACAGCCTAATAATAATTGTCCATTACATTTCCCTGCACTCCAGCAAGGGCTATATTATACTGACACTTAGAAATCTCATGCCCATCTCATAAGAAAGGGAAGCCAGCCAATGCCATTCTTTTCTCCCTCCGCTGACTGGCCCTCTGGCTATTGAATGTGTCTTAAAGTTGGATGATCAATACTGCTTGTGGGTGCTTTGCCTGTCTAGTCAGTAAAATGGTCATAGTATAGTAATTTTGTAAGAGATGGTATGACAGATGATTTGATTTAAGACATCTGTTTTCATGCTGAGACAAGACAAGGCGGAGTATAACCATGCATCAGACAAGGTGGAATATAACCATGTATCAGACAATGCAGAATATAACCATGCATCAGACAATGCGAATATAACCATGCATCAGACAAGGTGGAATATAACCATGCATCAGACAATGCAGAATATAACCATGCATCAGACAAGGTGAAATATAACCATGCATCAGACAAGGTGAAATATAACCATGCATCAGACAATGCAGAATATAACCATGTATCAGACAATGAGGAATATAACCATGCATCAGACAAGGTAAAATATAGCCATGCATCAGACAAGGCAGAGTATAACCATGCATCAGACAAGGTGGAATATAACCATGTATCAGACAATGCAGAATATAACCATGCATCAGCAAGGTGGAATATAACCATGTATCAGACAAGGTGAAATATAACCATGCATCAGACAATGCAGAATATAACCATACATCAGACAAGGTGAAATATAACCATGCATCAGACAATGCAGAATATAACCATGCATCAGACAATGAGGAATATAACCATGCATCAGACAAGGTAAAATATAGCCATGCATCAGACAAGGCAGAGTATAACCATGCATCAGACAAGGTAGAATATAACCATGTATCAGACAATGCAGAATATAACCATGTATAAGACAATGTGGACTATAACCATGCATCAGATAATGAGGAATATAATCATGCATCAGACAATGCGGAAGATAACCATGCATCAGACAATGTGGAATATAACCATGCATCAGACAATGCAGAATATAACCATGCATCAGACAATGCGCAATATAATCATGCATCAGACAATGCAGAATATAACTATGCATCAGATAATGCAGAATATAACCATACATCAGACAATGCAGAATATAACCATGCATCAGACAATGCAGAATACAACCATGCATCAGACAATGCAGAATATAACCATGCATCAGACAATGTGCAATATAATCATGCATCAGACAATGCAGAATATAACCATGCATCAGACAATGCAGAATATAACCATGCATCAGACAATGCAGAATATAACCATGTATCAGACAATGCAGAATATAACCATACATCAGACAATGCAGAATATAACCATGTATCAGACAATGCAGAGCATAACCATGCATCAGACAAGGTGGACTATAACCATAAAAACGAATGAAAGGCAAACCAGTAAAAATAAACCCCAGCAGGGCAGAAGATCAACAAAAGATGTTTATTGAGCGGTTTCGTTTGGTATAATACAAAACGTCATCAGAATATCTAGTAGAAAAACAAACAGACAACTGACTCAACAAAATTTATATGTGTATATATATATATATATATATATATATATATATATATATATATATATATATCCCATCATGCACAAGTTAATCAAACAATTATGCCTATCCTTCCTACTTAAAGGAATATTATCAAAATTAGTAAATAAATACCTATAAATATAGATAATACATTTGATAAAACATAAAAAGGCTTAAAACTTCATAAAATCCTATCTAAACTAAAACATATGTATATATATATATATATATATATATATATATATATATATATATATATATAAATAAATGTATACATTTCTAGTATATATTTAAATGATTAAATAAATAAACAAATAACTACATGAAGCCATCAGCTTTTAACCTAAGAATAGAACCAATTGATACATTCTTATTTAGCCCTGGTTGTTGGGTGGCATTAGTTCTCAATTGCCACCTCAACTCTAATAAGTCTAAAAAAAATCATTTTTAGGACCCCCTCTAACATACAAAAACACCTGTTCCAAAATAGTAAAACTGAAATAATGTCCTTCATTTTACATGATATGTGAGGCAAGGGTGTTTTTTGCATCCTTCTTTTTAATGTCATAGTAATGCTGATATATTCTCGTTCTTAGTGCATTAATAGTTTTACCTATATAGAAACTTTTACAAAAGTTACAGAGGGCAAGATACACCACACCTTTTGTACTATTGGAAAACTTCTGTTTATAGAAACATTTTCCATAATTAGGTATTGAGACACTAGTCCCTTCTAAAATGTATTTGCATTGCAAACAAAAAGCACATTTTGACATTTTTCCTATCTCCAAACACCCTCTAGTATTCTTCTCCAACATGTTTTTGAAACACAAATCCTTTTTATAAACTATCTTAGGAGTAAAACCCATCAGCTCATTAAATTCAGGATCAATATTAAATATATTCCAATTTTGTTGCAAGATTTCACAAATATCATAATTTTTTTATTATAACTAAAGACACCTGTAACAGAATAACTAGTGTTACATTCTTTATCATTCTCTTTGTTAACCATATCGAATGAAGTACCTTTCCCCAGTAGAGGTGATAAAATACCTCTCTGCCTCTTTTTAACCACTTCTTGTAGTAAAGGATGTAACAAATCATAGGGATAGTTCCTATGTAAAAGCATATCTTCTAATATCTGAATTTCATGAAGAAAATCATCCCAGTTCGACACCATTCTTGTAAGACGTACCGCTTGCCCTTTTACTAAGGCCCTTTTTTGATGTATTGGATGAAAGCTGTTGTAATGAAGTAAAGTATTAGAATAGGTCGGCTTTCTATATAATGTTGTCTTGAAGGCCTGATCTTCTCTCACCTTTGAAATAGTGATATCTAAATAATTAATAGCCTCTTTATTAAGACTGTGTGTAAAATCAAGGAAGCCTGTACTTTCTTTCAAAAAGGACAAAAAGTGCTGTAATTCTTCCTCACTATTGTCCCAGAATATAAGAACATCATCAAGGTACCTGCAATAATACTTCCAGTACCCCGAAAAAGTACTAGTAAACACAAACTCCCTTTCCCAGAAAGCTAAGACAATATTTGCAAAAATGGGAGCACAAATGGCTCCCATTGCTACTCCCTTTACTTATTTAAATAATTGTCCCTCAAAAACAAGGACATTTGTATCAAGTATTAGTTCCATCAAAGTTCTAAGTGTTAAGATCCGGTCATGTCTAATAGTGGTATATCTACATAAATATAGATAAAACCACTCAATCCCTGTATCATGCAGGATCACTAAGAAAAGGTCCCTAACGTCCATGGTAATAAAGGACAGGTCATCTGTATATATATATATATATATATATATATATATATATATATATATATATTTTTTTTTTTTGCAAGTTTTTCAAGGAGATCCCAAGAGTCCTTTACTATCCATGTACAGTTTAACAAAATGTCTTTTAACTGTACATCAATGAATTTAGCTATAAAATAAGTCTTTGAAGCTTTTGCATCCACAATAGGATGAAGAGGGGGGTGAACAAGGTCTTTATGCAGCTTGGGTATACCGAATATGGTTGGAATTTTTGGATTTTTAACTGACATGAAATTATGTTCCTCCAAACTAATTTCCCTGTTAAATAAAAGCTCATCCAAGACCATAACAACTTTTCTATAAAGAATGTTCTTCTCATTTAAACTAATTTCTGTATATGTGTCATTATATAGCAACCCAAGCATTTTTTCTACATACGTATTAACATTCATAATAGCTAAACCACCCCCTTTGTCTGGTTTCATAGCACGTATATTTCTATTATTGCAGACCACATTTAATAATTGTATTCTTGTAAATTTAGGTTGCCGTGCGTTTCACTGTGTGTTTCCATTTTAAACATTTCTCGTATATCATGTTCACACATTCTTTCAAAAGTCTGTATGACAGGATGTAATGGAGGATTAAAGAGACTAGGTTTCTTACATATTTCCCTTCCTATATGTAATTCAGAATTATCTTTGAAAAATGTTTTTAAATTTAATTTACGTGTAAATAACTTTAAATTAATAAGAATTTCGTCTAGTGTGCCCTTCCTACTAGGGACATAGGACAAACCTTTTTCAAAAATTTTCGCAAGGCTGTTCTGAGAAACTATGTCACTGTAATTATATATTTTAAAATCACCACAATCATTAATCAGAATATTGCATGATACAACATGTTGTAAAATCTGTAAGAAAAAAATCATCAACATTACAGTTGCCATTCGCCAGCACATTGGAATTAAATTGTACTTCATTTGTCTCAGAGGATATATTTAGTAATTGTTCCCCCTCCCCCTGCCCCTGTGATTCCAGTTTTTGTAACCTGGTCCTCTCCTCTGGTTCCTCAGTCGCTCGGACCTCCTCAGAGGGGGGCGGGTATTCTAAAGGGTCTAAGTAGTTATCATAATTGCTATGTAGACCTGAATGAATCTCTTCATTTTGACCATTTATGTCAATCTGATTGTTTATATTATGGTTAAAAAATCTGTTTTTTTGATTGTCCAGGTGGGGGTGGGGGGTATGCTCTTCTCTGTGCATAGTCACACTCATCACGTTTCAATTTCTCTTCTTTTTTATTTTTAAGTACAGAAATAGATCTGTCAACTCTGTTAAAAATAGAAGAAAAATCATTCTGTTTACTTTCAAACAAAAGATCAGTCTTAATATCATTGTCTAACTTTTTAACCTTACCAAAAAGGTCAGAAATCTTCCTATCATTGTCCTTAATGAGACAGTCCAAGAACTCGCAACCATGTCTGTTGAATAACTGCAACAATTCTACGTGTAGTAAAGAGTCCTTGACTAAACCGGATGGATACTTCCAATACCGAAGCCCTTTTGGAATTTCCTCATGGCGTTTACATTCTTTTAAATAATTGTTCTCAAGTTGTAATTTGCGATATTCTAGTATACAGGACTCAAACAGTTTAAGTTGTTCGTCCAATGTTCCGTTATACTCTTTTGAATAATTCTGATTACCGGAATGCCATTCACTGTCTGTTTCAAGCCACTGAGATAGAGATTTTCTTCCATTATGGAAGGAACCGCCCCTTCTATGTTCATCGTTTGAAACCATATGCAAATTTGAGCCGCCCGATTGGCTAACACCAATCTGTTGGTGTTGGGCAGGAGTAATCCCTTCGTCGAAGCTCCCATCGTCTGCACCTTGGTTAATAAACCCATCAGGTCGTGTGGCTGACTAAGATTGACGTTGACTAAGATATGTATACAGATGACCTGTCCTTTATTACCATGGACGTTAGAGACCTTTTCTCAGTGATCCCGCATGATACAGGGATTGAGTGGTTTTATCTATATTTATGTAGATATACCACTATTAGACATGACCGGATCTTAACACCTAGAACTTTGATGGAACTAATACTTGATACAAATGTCCTTGTTTTTGAGGGACAATTATTTAAACAAGTAAAGGGAGTAGCAATGGGAGCCATTTGTGCTCCCATTTTTGCAAATATTGTCTTAGCTTTCTGGGAAAGGGAGTTTGTGTTTACTAGTACTTTTTCGGGGTACTGGAAGTATTATTGCAGGTACCTTGATGATGTTCTTATATTCTGGGACAATAGTGAGGAAGAATTACAGCACTTTTTGTCCTTTTTGAAAGAAAGTACAGACTTCCTTGATTTTACACACACCCCGGGATTCATGAACCTTGCGCCAGGCGCCAGCATAGCGTCGGCGTTATAACTCCAAATATGGCTGCTGAGCGATTCAGGTATGAATGAATTCCACGTGCACTACCGGCATGCGCCGGACCGTCTCCGCCCCTGGCGTAGGTATGCAAAACACACTGTGTGCGGTATTGCACCATGCAAATGAGGGCAAATAGCGATCCACAGTGGCGGCGTGAGCGTAAGGGCACGGCAATGTAAACCAAAAAAAACGGTTTACATTTACCCAAACATACCGGAGGAGTAACGGAAGGCTGTCAAAGTCAGGTATCATATAGGTGCAATGTGGAAAAAGCC